>NC_133437.1:22887166-23189666 GCF_011762505.2 Arvicanthis niloticus
ACCCTCATCACCCTCATCACCCTCATCACCTTCATGAAATCACCACCAACCAAGCAGGTCCTGAATTCCTGAAATTCAAGAGTCTACTTCCCTAAGCCCTCCTTTGGGAAGTACTTTTCATGTATCAGGAGACAGCTAACAGGGACTTTGCACCCTGTTAGAACTGTGGCTGAGATCACATGGGGAGGCTCACCTCCCTCCATTTTCGGCATCTGGCTTGAGATGAGCACAAAACAAAGGTCTGCTCCCTTTCCTGCTTGGCACATGTGTCTTGCTGATGGCTGCTGACCTCATAGAGAAATTCCCATGCAAAACTTAGCATTGGGTCCCCAAAGAGCCACAACCTGGGACACCCACCCCCTGGGCAGACAACATTTGGAGATGACGCCACAGCCCATCCCTCCCCACAGAGTATTCTTTTGAGACCTCTGTCTGAATGTGAGGCAGCTGGGGGGCCCCACTACTTGCTAGGGAACAGCCTTCCCCATGTAGCCCACAGCACATGTGGCTTTACAAGCCGCAATCTTTTTTTCATTAACACCATGTTCCAATGAAACCAGAGGACTGGCCAGGATTCTAAAAACACTGACGTGGTGAGTGGCTGCCAGGACGCTCCAGTTGACTCCATGGAGCCTATGGAGAAAAACTAAAGATTAGGAGCTCACTAGTATTTTCTGCTAGACACACTTTAAAAGGGAGAGTCCTATATCTCCCTATTGGTTTTGATTGGCATTTGATATCTATATGGCTACCAGATATACATTAGAGTAGCTTTGTTTGCCAGGTGATGATGGTACATGGCCGAGGCAGGAGGCAGAGGGGCAGAGGGGCAGAGGGGCAGAGGGGCAGAGGGGCAGAGGGGCAGAGGGGCAGAGGGGCAGAGGGGCAGAGGGGCAGAGGGGCAGAGGGGCAGAGGGGCAGAGGGGCAGAGGGGCAGAGGGGCAGAGGGGCAGAGGGGCAGAGGGGCAGAGGGGCAGAGGGGCAGAGGGGCAGAGGGGCAGAGGGGCAGGAGAGGCAGAGAGGCAGAGAGGCAGAGAGGAGGCAGAGAGGCAGAGAGGCAGAGAGAGAGGCAGAGAGGCAGAGAGGCAGAGAGAGAGGCAGAGAGGCAGAGAGAGAGAGAGAGAGAGAGAGAGAGAGGCAGAGAGAGAGGCAGAGAGGCAGAGAGAGAGAGAGAGAGAGAGAGAGAGAGAGAGAGAGAGAGAGAGGCAGAGAGAGAGAGGCAGAGAGAGAGGCAGAGAGAGAGAGGCAGAGAGAGAGGCAGAGAGGCAGAGGCAGAGAGGCAGGTGAATCTCTTTAAGTTTGAGACCAGCCTGGTCTACAAACCAAGTTCCAAGATAGCCATGGCTATACAGAAAAACCCTGTCTTAAAATACAAAACAAAAAATTAGGCTATAACTTAGAAAATAACGAATATATAATATATAATAATTTGTTAGTCAACTAACAAATAGTTTATAGAAGAGAAGAGTCGAACAGATTTTAACACTGAAAAGTGCTTAGTCTCATGATAGTTACAGGATTATATATTAAAACTCTCTTGAACTGTGGCTTCTTAATTGTAACATTGACAGAAACTGAAGCTGCAAAGAAGAAGGCATTTGTACATATTTTTAGTAAAGATGCAGAAATGGCCGTCAGGGATGGAGAGATGGCCCAGCAGCTAAGAGCATTGGCTGCTCTCACAGAGGACCTGAGTTTGAGTCCCAGCAGCACATGGTAGCTCCCAAACTGTAACTCTAGTTCCAAGGATTTGATACCCTCTTCTGGCCTCCACAGAAACCTCCATGCACATGGTATGAGTACATACATGTCAACACACACACACACACACACACACACACACACACACTAAAGAAGTAAACCTTTCTTTTTAAAATGGCTCTCAAGAAGTTATTCACCTTTTAAGATAGCAACAGTGAGCAGACAGGAACCTAGTATAACCGTCCTCTGAGCGGCTGCGCCCAACAGCCAATGGAAAGAGATGCAGAGACCCACAGCCAAACATTAGATGGAGCTCAGGGAGTCTTATGGAAGAGTTGGGAGAAGGACTGAGAGACCAGAAGAGGACAGGGACTCTGCAGAAGACCAACAGAATCAACTAACCTGGACCCTTGGGGACTCCCAGAAACTGAATCACCAACCAAAGAGCAAGCACAGGCTGGACCTAGGCCCCTCATATGAAGCATATGAGCAGCTTAGTCCCCAAAAAAACAGGAGCCAAGACTCTCCCTGAAGCTGTTGCCTGCCTGTGTATCTCATTCCCCTAAATGGACTGCTTTGTCTGGCCTCAGTGGGAGAGGATGCACCTAGTCCTGCAGTGAGCTGATTGGGGGGAGGGGAGAGGCATGGTGGGGGGTGTGATACCTAGAGGGAGACTCTCGAGGAGGAGGGAGGAATAGGGAGAGGTTCTGCATGAGGGAATACTGGGAGGAAGAAGGGCAGACAGATATTGGGATGTAAATAAATAAATAAGGAGACATGATAGCAGTATTGCTTCTTGAGACTTGTACTGGCACCATACTTCACAGAACAACACGAATGTGAGGCTGACACTGTTTGTAATGTTAAAGGACCAGAAACAACCTTAATGCCTACATTAGGATACCATGGGAAAAAAACATGGCACAGTCACACAGTGGGGTGTCTACACTGTCATGCAAAAGAAACAGGAGTGTATGTGGAATGATGGCCAGGAGATAGTATTAGATTAAAAAGAAAAATTTAGACCAATGTGTATGTATACATGTGTGCACTTCCAGAAGAAACACGGGGGAAATAATCCACGTGAAAAAAATAAACACAGTAATGCTGGCTGACCAGAGGGCAGGTGTGGGGCAGAGTCCAAGCAGGAAAGGAACAAGATGTGATGTGTCCCCCTTCTCTGTGTACTCAATGTCTTATAAGTTCAAATTAAAATTAATCCCAACTCCAGAAGTAACCTTAACAGGTTAATAAACAGGACTAACTAGCCCTAACTGTGTGTCATATCAGTAATGTAAAAGCAAGCAAACAAAATGGCTCCTGGGGTGTTTGCCACCAAGTCTGATGACCTGAGTTTGATCCTCAAGTCCTCATGAGGACAATCCCCAGGTCTACAGGGTGAGAGGAAAGAAAGCTGTTTTCTGACCTCCACATGTGTGCCGTTCATCATTCACATTCACATGACAGGCAGACACACATGCGTGCGCTCAAGTGAAATAGAATGTTTAAAAATTTAAAAGCAAAGAAGAAATAATAACTGAAATGCTTTTTGGCATATTAATTTTACTACATAAGTATAGTCAGATATTTTAAAGATTTTTTTAATCCAAAACAATATTGCTTAATCCAATAGTTTTATTGGCATTAATAATATTAAATAATATAAAGAGTGGAACTCTTTTGTGTATTGTATAATAATCAGTAGGTAAATAAAATGGGCATTTTCTTAGTCAGAGTTCCCATTGCTGTGAACAGACATCATGACCAAGACAAGTCTTATAAAGGACAACATATATTTTGGGCTAGCTTACAGGTTCAGAGGTTCAATCCATTGTCAAGGTGGGAGCATGGCAGCATCCAGGCAGGCATGGTGCAGGAGGAGCTGAGAGTTCCAAATCTCATCTGAAGGCTACTAGAAGACTGGCTTCCAAGCAGCTAGGATGAGGGTCTTAAAACCCACGCCCACAGTGACACACCTACCCCAACAGAGCTACACCTCCTAATAGTGTCACCCCTGAGCCAAACATACAAACCATCACAATACACATAAAAGAAAATAAGCAAACCTAAAAGCAAAACAAGAGTTTAAGGGTAAGAGAAAAGCCACAAATACAAAGAATGTTAACATTAGCTGTGTTTATTGGAAGACCTGGTTCTATTGACCTGCTGAGCACAGGAAGAGTCTGTATGTCTCCAGATCGTAGCCCAGCACTGAAGAGATGTCAGCCTCTGGCTCTGGGGTCGGGGAGGCACAGGATGCAGCATGGGTAGCAGGCACCAAAAGGCCAGGGAGCTCACAAAGATGCTATGGAGACATAGAAGCATCTCAAAGCACTGGCCAAATCTGCAACTATTTGAACATACAATTAAGCATTGAGTCGATTAAAAACGAGATCCACGAGTTGATAGGAGACACACAGAGGTGACGGGGGTCTCATTTGCTCTTAAAGAAACGCGCACATGAACTCTTTCATTTGTGCAGTGGACTTAATTGTGTCCCAGTAGAATTCACAGGTTGGGACGTTAGCCTCTAGATGGCTGAGGAGGGAGGGCCTTGGAAGAGACAATGATGGGGGAATGAGGTCGCAAGGGTGAGGTTGAAGCAATTATCAGGAGTGTGATCATGGAGAAAGGCCATGTAAGGACACTGTGAGATGCCAGCTACCGCAGCCTTGAGGAATTTTCCTAGGACACCAGCCCTGCCAGCCCTGGACCTTGGACTCAGAGCCTCCAAAGTCATGGGGGAAAAATGAATTTTTATTGTTTAAGCAAGTCTGTATGGGGGATATCCTGCTTTGGTAATCTTCACATCCCAATACACCTCAAATTCATCACTGCAAGTAAGGAATGGATCCTTTTTCTTGCCTTTGGGTTGGGGGGGGCAGTTGAGACTTACCTCTGGCTGAACATTTGTCATGAGACTACCAAACAGGGCTTCGGATGGAGCCATTATGTAAAGCTTTGCTGGGGAACCACAGATTTTGACCTGTCCCAAAATATTTCTCCAAGCTTTTGCAACTACCACCTTAGGGTTCAAATGTTTGATGCCTAAGGTGGTCCACCTATGAAGGTGACGAGGTATGTAACCATAGCAATCCCTCTGAAGTGGTCTTGTTTCTATTTAACCACAATCTTTGCAAGTTTCAAGTTCTAACTTCCAGTTTCCAGGAACACAGGAAACCATAGACCATATTAACTAATACACATAGATGACAATACAAGACAATAGACCACTGGCCATTCCATTAATAAAAACAAGTTAACTCTTTTAAAGAGTGATTTCTGGACCAGTGGGAAGGTTCTGTGGGTAAAGATGCCTGCTTCCCAGGCTGGAACCAGAGTTCCATCCATGGGACCCATGATGGAAGGAGGAAACAAACTACCACATGTTGTCCTCTGACATCCACACAGATGCTATGGCACAAGTGCATGTGCACACACACACACACACACACACACACACACACAAAATAAACTAAGATGTAATTTTAAAACAAAAAAAAATGGTTTTAGTATAGACTACATACTAGAAAACAATATTGAATCAGTGTTCAGTTCCTTGAATATAATCCTTGTGCTGTTGGCTTTTTAAGAGAATATTCTTGCTTTTGGGAGATAAATGTATTGGGGAATAAAGAATTATGCCACCAGTTATTCTCAAATGATTCCACATTAAAGCAATTCTCAGTTCTCCTGAGAAACAGAAACATTGGGAGATATTGAGGTAGGAAAGAGAGACTGTTAGCTTGTAGTGACTGTGACAAAACACCAGAGCCTATCAACATGAGAAGTGAAAAGGTTTATTTTGGCTTCTAGTCTCAGCCTATGGTTGTTGGGCCCTTCCTGTAGAGAACTGAGAGGGGAGAAGCATATCTATTTGACACCTATTTGTCAAGGATTGTGAGACTAGGACCAAGAATGGGGGGTGAGAGGCCATGGAGTCACGTGATGAATCCCAGGACTTAGACTCTGGAGACCAGCATCAGGGTGCAGATCCGAGTGTATTGCCCAGGGCATAAGTATACAGTGTTTGAGCCAATCCTAAGCACCTAAATTCTCAGCCAATCACATCTCACCACACCACTACTGTGCCCCAATGAAAGCCCTGACAGACAAGGTTACTCAGAAGGAGTGGAGGGGTAGGGGGCATTGTCACCTGTTAGGACTTCTGTGAGGATGGGTGAAGCAGCCACCACCCTGGCCTCAGTTCCTTTTTGCTGTCTCACCGTGTCCCGGGAACCATCTTAGATCTACAGCCTTGTACCGCAGATCGGGACTCTAAGGAGTCGCAGGAGCCTGTGGCGCCTCCCTCTCTATCCCACGTTTTCCTTCACAAGGTAGATCTCCACAGGAAAGAACATGGCAACCATCCCTGACCATCCTGATCCTTCTGGGACTTCATGAGCCCTTGTGAGGGAGCTTTTCTGGTCTCCCTTCAATGCCGTCTGTGTTTGCCAATGTGCTACATCAAGAACGACTCCGTGTGAGGTCAGGTTGGAAAGGCAGGCGGCTCGACCTCCCTCATGTGAAGAATCACCTAAGCAAGATGGCCAGGCAGCGGCAAGAACTCACAGCTTCTCCCCTTGCTTCCGACTGTTTATTTACAGACAGCAACCTAAATGTCCCAGAATAAGAGATTGTATAAAATGTCATTGAAACCTGAAATACTGCGTACACATATGGGCAGCCTGGCTAAGACGCTTGTGAATCTGTCTTTGACTATCCATCACTGAACACCTCTCAGCTAACTACAGCTTTCCAGAAGGTTTTTCCTTCTCACACAGTCCTCCACAGCCCTGCGGGAGGGGCCACATACTGAGGTCAGAGTGGACTCTGGTTCCTGGTTTTTCCCATTAGCAGCAGATGCTCAAAGACATTTCCAGAAAGTGTTACTAGTGTAGTGAGCTCCCTTCCCAGGCCAGGGACCCCAAAGTGCCTGCCCAGTAGCAAAAGTATCGTTGGCCCCTCATTGAACCTGAAACCTGCCTTTGAGGCCATGATGTCCATATCAACACACACACACACACACACACACACACACACACACACACTGTTCTAACTCCTTCCAGCCTGACAGGATTCCAGAGAGAAAGTTTTCTAAAGTCAGTAGCCTACTCTGGAAAGAGATAGGGGAGCCTCTTATAAATCTGGGCTGTAATACTACTTGGCCTTTTCCAGAACCAAATGGTGACATTTGCCCGATGGGAGAGGTGTGGTTGTCGGCTCACACAAACTTACAACTTGCATAGCAGTGAGGACCTGGTCTCCAAGTTATTCAGGAGACAGTGCTGAGATTGATAATACTACCTGCCAGGGCCACCTCAGCACAGTAGGGAAGTGCATAGAGCTCACAAAGAGCAGCGTGTCTATGCCACGGAAGCAGGCTGCACTTCAAAGCAGCATGTTCAGGCCACTGGAGGAGGCCGCCAGGGTCAGAATCCCTAGACAGCAAAGGCCATCACAGCAGCAGGGTGGTCCCCACAACTCTACTGTCCTCAGACTCAAAGGAGACCTCGGACCTAAGAAACAGACTCTAGGAGGTGACTTAGCACCCTTGAGCCTGACCAAAGGGTCCTGCACCACAGCAGCTCCTGAGGGAAAGCACTACTGCCTGGGCAGGGTCAGGAGAAGCAGGAGGATGCTAGGTCCCACCCTGATCCCTCATCTGTTTCTCCAGAGAAGAGGCACCCTCCCCCTTGGTGAAAACCCCTAATATGCTATTTGCTTCAGCTGATGCCAGTAGACAGGACTCGGTGATAAGTTCAAAGACCTTTAAGGAACTGTCCTGTGAGTACTTTGGCATGGCACAGGGCAGCTGAGGGAGCTCATCCACCCATCATGGATTTCGAAACCGCCCACAGCCCAGTACCTACTGCCCAGCCCAGTTCTCTGTCTGTCACCTCCATCCTCGGGGCCATAGTAACACTCCCACACCACCACAGGCTATGGGTGGCCTCACCTCAGCCAGGGTGGTGCTCTGGTGTGGGCTGGAGATCACAGTGGAGAGCCAAACCACACAAGCTGCATCTAACCAGAAAATCAATTTCAATCTCTCTCTCTCCCTCTTTCTCTTTCTTTCTCTCTCTCTTTCTCTCTCTATCTCTGTATATCTCTCTCCCTCCCTCCCTCTTCCTCTCTTCTATTTCTCTTTCTAAAATGCACACACACACACACACACACACACACACACACACACACACACAAAGAGAAAAAAGACAGCACATTCCTAATTAGTGAAAGGTTCAACCTTCCCTGTTCTCTTCCTCCACATTGCTCCTCCCAGGGGACTTGAGCTGGTGGCAGCATGCTTGATACTCCAGGAATGCCAGGTATTCAAGATCAATCCCAGGAGGGCTTCTAGGCAACCATGCATGGTTCCCCTCCTGAGTCAGCTCACCTCCTGCCCACTGCCTCCACAGTGTGCTTTATGACTTCACCCTGCTCACCGCCGCTGTATGGGAGGCTCAGAATCAGGGCGCAGCTAGCAAAACCCAGCCCAGCTCCTTGGGGAAACTCATCTACCTGATTTACTCACCAGGGGCCAGCAGGGACAAGCCGGAAGAAACCCTGCCTTGGGACCTTTCCATGCTGAGTCCCACTTGGGCAACCTCAAGCTGTTTTCATTTGAATCCAGTGGTGTTCTCCATCTGTGCCTTGATAAGCCCACTGGAACAGCTCTTGGCCTCATAAGAGACACAAGAAAGATGAAACCACACCTTCCATAGCAGAGGAGCCCAGGATTTCCTACCTGGGAGGCTGAAACAAGGAGATAGTGGGAAGCCCGTAATAACATTGGGGGCCATCTCTGACCCCACAGACCTCCCCTCAAGGTTCCTCAGTACCAGCTGGGAAATGTAAGCAGGACTCCCCAGAAGGCAGGGAAGGTAGGAGAAGGTTCTCCAGATGTTTGTTGTCTCTGCATTTTCTAAGAATCCCTGCCTCCCGAACTTCTTAGCTGATGAACATGGCTTGCACTCACTGGATGGAGGGACTGTATACATTTAGCAGCTGTTCTAGGTGGCTTTTGTCCTCCTGCAAGCTGGGGACACACTGTGCAGGCTGCTTCTGCTTTAGTCCCCAGAGAACTCTGTCTCCCATTCTCCCTGTCTGAAGTCCACTCTAGAATGACAGTCCCCTCAGAAGAGAGGGGCCCCGTGGCCTGAGCCCCTGTACTACACCCACACAGCAAGGTCCCAGCCACAGGAGGACATCAAGGGGCCACCACAGAGCTTCCCGACCCTCTCACCACCCCACTCCAAATGCTGAGGTAGAGATTGAGCATGCCTCTCCCGTGACTCTCACACTCTGAGCTCCTGCATCCCCTGGCTTCTCCCATTCTTCCTCACTCAGGTGTTGAAATACCAAAAAGAATATCTTATCTAAAACTTATTTTAACTTTAGCAGGCTTGGTTGCCTGGGGTCCACTTCAGCAGTCCCAGGGAATGGCAAGAACTTCACAAGAGTTTCTACAGAGGCAGCATGGTGGTACTTTCCACCATGAGAGGGTCACCCAGCTTGAATGTTCAGACCTCATTGCAATTTTTTTTTTGTAATGTGACCTCCTCCCAGCATCGTAGCATCGAGTCTGTAGTAAGACCTGTGTGTTTGTCACCTTTCATTATGTAACAAAATACCAGAGGCAGGCTGCCTTAAAAGGAAAAAAAAATTATTTAGCTCATAGTCTGGGAGACTAAACATAGCTCAGGCTCTAGTGAGGGCCCCTGCTGATTTCATCATGACAGGGCTTGCCTATATTTCTCTGTGTGTCTGGGCCTGGTCTGTGTCCCTCTTCTTAGAAAGCCACCAAAATTCAATCATGGACATTCACCCTGATGGCCTGATTAAATCTAGTTTCTTCCCAAGGCCTGGCCTCCACACATTTTGAAGTTAGAGTACTTTTTTTTACCCTGAAATAAATATTCATTCATTCATTCATTCATTCATTCATTTGTGGTTTTGCATGTGTTCTCTTCTGCATGTGAGTGGAATTCAGAGAACACCCCTTAGGAGCTGGCTTGCTACCTCTACCATGCAGATCAGGAGATTGACTTCAGATCCTAGCCCAGCTACAAGTCCCCTTTACCCACTGATGCATCTTGCCAGCCCCAGTTTCTACCTCCTAATGCCATTAACTCATGACTTACTGAAGTAAACTCTTGCCAAAGTTTGGGAGGCAAACCATAGGATAGAGTGAGTTTGTGCCGTTAACGATGCTTGGTGTTCAAAATCACGTATACATAGAAAAGTACCTGTCCCTTTTGACAGACTCATCCTAGCTCTGAAATGCCCCTGGTAGTATACGCTCCCCTCCAGCTCTGTGGCCTGCGGCATGCAGCCTCTCTTGGGCTGTTCTCTTCAACAGATGTCCCATGCCATTGGCACCTCCAACATCCTGGAGTCTCTGCCTGCACCCAGGCTTCACCTCCACAGCCTCACACAATGGCCTCCTGGAACCTCTTTTTAGGTATTCATGCCCCACCACACGTTGCCTGGCTCAGTTGCACTCTGAAGTGGCTTACAGCCCCTCAAGCCTATATCTTCCATACCTCCAGAAAAGCAGCACAGGACCATGGTGCCAAGTTGTGCCACCAGCTTGGGGTGGAGCCTCTAAAGGGCTATTCCACCCTTAGGACACTTTCCATTCTCCCAGGGAGGCACAGGAGACTCTTCTATGATGGTATGATGAACTGATTCTCTGTTACAGCTGCTTCTTCCTCACCAGCTTGGAAGCCATCCTGCCTTGATATGTCCAGACAAATCCATCCACCATCTTTAAATTCATCTTCAAGTTATCAGCACAGGAGCAAAATGAAGCCGTATTCTCCGCCAAACTTTTATGACTTCCCCGTTCAGGTTCCTCAAAGCAGCAACCTCACTTCTCAATATCAACTACCTTCGTGGTTTCTTCTCCTGTGGTAAAATATTCTCACAAAAGCAATTGAGGGGAGAAAGGGTGTGCTTGGCTTACAGGTCTGCTCACCACAACAGGGGACAGCAACTGCTGGTCCTAGCCAGACAGCACAGAGCCATGCATGTCCGTGCTCAGCTCACTCTCCACATTCCGTTCACAGCCCAGCCCAGGAACTGATACTCTCCACATTCAGGGTGAGTTTTCTAACCTCAATTGACCCGATTAAGACGATCCCTCACAGACATGCCCACAGGCCAAGCTAAACTAGATAATCCACTATTGACACTCCCTTCCCAGGTGACTCCAGATCCTGCCACATTGACAACTGAAACCAGACATCACAGGACTCAACCTCATTAGGCATTAGGGAAATGCAAATCAAAACTACAGTGAAAGACTACTGTGTGTCATGTGTTACTACTGTGTGTCATGTGTTACTACTGTGTGTCATGTGTTACTACTGTGTGTCATGTGTTACTACTGTGTGTTGTGTGTTACTACTGTGTGTTGTGTGTTACTACTATGTGTCATGTGTTACTACTGTGTGTCATGTGTTACTACTATGTGTCATGTGTTACTACTGTGTGTCGTGTGTTACTACTGTATGCCATGTGTTAAAGATTGGTGCTTTGAATCTGTGTGTCCAGATGCTGAAGGACCTTGTCCCTAATTGGTTTTTGATCTATCAATAAAGATGTCAGCAGCACAGGGAGGGACACTGAGAGTTTTGAGGATAAGATACAGGGAGAATCAAGAGACTCAGGAAAAAGAAGGGGGATGCAATAGCAGCAGGAGATACCAGCTAGCTATGTGAGTTTTCAGGAAATTAGCCATTGGACCTGGGGTGGCAGGGGAAGGTTTAGGAGTGCCCAGCCTTTGAGGTAGCCAAGGTATTTTAAAATTAACTGGTGTGTGTGTGTGTGTGTGTGTGTGTGTGTGTGTGTGTGTATTTTCCATTCATGGATCCCAGATAGCTCCTGGGCACCCACCCAGGAGCACAAAGCAGCAGTGAATCTAAAACTCACCCCAACAGTCATGTTGGAAAGTTGCAGTCTATTAAAAAAAAAAACAAAAAAAAATAAAAAAAAAAAAAAACAAAAAAAAAAAAAAATAACAAGTGTTGGTGAGGATATAGAAAACCCTGAATTCTCTTACGAATTCTCTTACGAAGTGGATAAATGGATCGACACCCTGCGGTATGTCCATACAGTGAAATATTACTTGGCCATAAAAATGGAATGAAGTGGTGATATATACTACCACATGGGTGACCCTCAAAATGTATTCAACAAAAGACGTCCAGCATAAAAGGTTGTATTGTATGATCCCACTTGTATGAAATACCCAAAGCTGGAAAATCCAGAGTGGCAGAAAGCAGATAGGGAGTAGTGAGGGGCTGGGAGTGAGGCTATGGAAGGACGAAGTAGGGGATGATTGCTTCATGAGCACGGGCCTTTGATTTAGGGGAAGGAAGAGGTGATTAGAGTGTGGGACATGAACTAAATGCTCATGAGTTTTCACTTCAAAACGGCTCACTTAGGCTGGGCATGCGGTTCATTGCCAGAGCGCTTGCATACCATGCACCAGGCACTGGGTTCAAGCCATAGCACCAGAAATAAATCACCATCATCATCAACAACAACACCACCACCATCATCATCATCATCACCATCAGATGGTTTATTTTACTCTACAAAATAAAAATTGAAGCCCTGAGTATGCTCTCAGAGGTTGTCACCTACTGAGACCCTGACAAAGTTGTGTCTTTCACCCACCCTGACAAAGGCATATCCTTCTGATGAATAAAAGACAGAAATAAAACAGGAAGGATGTGGCTGCTCCTAGGTACGAAGACGGTAAAGGCTTGTTGTGGATAAAAGGGAACATAGTTAGGGGCAGGGACACCGGGGAAAGTTCAGAGTGAAGATGAACCTGAGCCGGGCTGTGGGGTCTGGGTGTGGGGAAGGAAGAGCCAGGAGGGTAAAGGGTAGACAAAAGGGTAACGGTTTTTTAGGGTTAACCAAAATGGCAGGATTGTATAGAGAAGAGCCTCTGGGGGAGCACCCAGCCCCTGGGCTGGAGAGTTCAGGGCAGAGGGCAGGGTATGCCAGCCACACCCTGTAACTGGTAGGGACTGGGTTCCTGGGAGCACCTGGCAGCCAGGTCCACGTTGAGATGTTAAATAGTCACTTTAGCCCTGGTCCATGTGTTTGTGACAGGATCCAGCCCAACTCTCCCTCATGCCATTCAAGTTCTACAATAGCATGCTCACCTGAGGCCAGGCCTCTGCCGGGAGGCCACAGCCTCTGGCTTCACTTCCCAAGCTACTGAAGCCCACAGGGCTGACGGGTTGGAACAGACCTCCATGACCACAAGGTCAGACTTACTTCTGACCATTCCTAACCGTTTGCTTAGTTTTACAACCACATAAAAGCAAAGCCCTCAGTCACAAAATCCAACTCCGAGCCATTAAACAGGCTCTGGGTTGGTTATAAACAAAGACTCGTAACTGAAGTAATTCTACCTAGAAGTCTGAGCTTGGCCATCTTAAACAAATAACCACAGAAGGAAGTGATGATAATTTATGCTTTGTTCTAATTTTAAAATGTGAATAATTAACTTTATAGGACAAAAAAAAAAAAAACACAGACTTTTAAGAGCGGTTCAATTCAATAAATGTCCAATTTAAAAACAGATTGCAACTTCTGACCCAAAAAGCCACCTTGATTTATCACAATGGCAATTCAGAGGTGACCAGTCAGTAAGGCAGACAAACTGCCCAGCCCATACCACTGCCCTTGGTCATCAGATACCTGACTGCAAGATCACACCAAGGCTTGCAGGGTTTGTAGTTTATAGAGAAGGCACACACACACACACACACACACACACAGAGAGAGAGAGAGAGAGAGAGAGAGAGAGAGAGAGAGAGAGAGAGAGAGAGAGAAGAGAAGTGAGAGAATGGGAGGCGTGGTAGCCTATAATCTCAGAACTCTGAAGGCTGAGGCATGAGGAGCACAAGTTTGAAGCCTGGGCGACATTGCAAACTCCTGTCTCAAAAATAAAGCAGAACAGAGCCTCCAAGGAAATCACACCCCAATTTATTCAGAGGCTTCGGTATGTTGAGGCCTTGAAACTCTAAAGCAGGGAGAGGGTATGGGAAATGGGAAAGGGGAGAGGGAAGAAATGAGGAGGACGAGGTGTGTGTACACACACACACACACACACACACACACACACACACACACAGCTTCTTCATTAGCTTCCTGTGACCTTGAAGATATCCATTAGTTTCTCTGAGCCTTATCTGCCAGTACAAACAAGGCCACCAGCTCCTAGCATTGTAGGTCTCAATGGGCAAATCCTGGTGGTGCCTGGCAGGATCATGCCACACACCCCCTGTAGTCTGAATCACAGACAGTAGGGTCTAACCTGAGACACTGCTCACTTCCTTTTGATGCTATAGCAGAAAAAATGGGAATGCAGAAAATGTTATTATATTTTTTTTATTAAAAAACAAATTAAATAAAAAACAATCCATGATATATATATAAAAGTATGCTAGAGTCCGTAACTCATGGTGGGGACGGCTCAGAAGATGCATCCAAGGGTGTGGCCAGGGCAGTTTCTTTTTCTTCATATCTAGGGGGCAGGTCCAGTGGAAAATGTCCAGTGTGTGAACTCTCAGAGGATGGACCCGGCCCAGAAATCGTATATACGAGTTCCCGTTCTCTCTCAGAGGCTGTTCCCTGGTTCTCAGGAGTTGGGATCCTGCTGGAAAGACAGAGTCAGATCATGAGGGGAATCTGATGAAAATGTGTCAGTCCCTAAGCACTGGGCTTTTCTGAGTGCCATGCTCCCGGGAGCCTCTGCCCAGGCTAGGAGCTGTCTCCTGTATTTTACTTTGTTGTCACTGCTGTTGTCCGGACAGGTTCTCTCTATGTTAGTAGTCCCGGCTGGCCTGGAACTCACAGACATCTGCCCACCTCTGCCTCCTAAGTGCTGGGATTAAAAGCAGATGCCTCCACACCTTTCTATTCCACTTTTTAGATCTGCTTTCCTTCTTTACTTCTTTACCCCTTACTTTTTCAAAAAAAAAAAAAAAAACCCTTTGTGGGATGTGGGTGAGGGGTGGGGGTGTATCGTGCATGTGTGGAGGTTAGAGGACAGCTTTCAAGAGTTGTTTTTTCTCCCATGTAGGTCCCCAGGATTGAACTCAGATCGTTGGCTTGGCAGCAAACGTTTGGACCCAGTGAACCATCTTGCCAGCCCCTTATCCCTTACTTAGAATTGGCTGAAACTTTAAGACAGCCTGGTTCCTGCTGTCATTGCCTTTGTCAATAAAAAAGGCTCTAAGTGGAAAGGTTCACACATCATATGTGACAGCACAGGGCACACGCATCACTGTCTTTATAAAGGGATACAATAAGATGTGTGAACATATGCAAATAGATATGCAAGTAGATATGCAAATATATAATGAAAACCCCAAACCCAAAGCTTGATGGGAACACTAGTCACTGGAGAGGCTCCAATGGCAGGGGACTAAAGTTTCAATTCCACTCTGCTGCTTTCTCAGTGGGCAGTCTTAGATACACAATCCACCCCTCTTGAATTGTTACTTTATAATATTCTGATGATGGCAGCACCTTCCACCTAGGGTGACCACAAAAAAATCAGAAAATAACGCAAGCAAAGGCAGACCCAGAGGTGCACTACCCTGCAGCAGCTTCAACGGGGACTTATCTGAAGCCTCTAGACTTAGGTTTGGCAGAAGAAAAAAAAAAATACAGCATTCATTATTAGAAGTCTGTCCCCAAGTGTCTGGTCTTTCTCAAGCTGTACCAATATGTGCATTTAACACCCTGGTCCCCAGCTCTCTATGTGACACTCATGAGCCTGCTCTGTCCTCTATCTACCTCCTGCCCCTCTAATTAGAGGACCTCTCCCCCTTCTTTTATGGCAAACAGGGAAAACTTCATGCTTTTCTAGTACCTCGAGGAAGGGTACATGTTCTCTGGCCCCTTCACCAGGCTGCATACTACTCTATTTGAATGTTGAGGTTCTCTTCGATCCCCGGTGGAACTCTTGAGTCATGGCAGCTCTAGGCACCAAGTCCCTAGGGTCTAACTCTAAGACAGCCAGGGCTACACAGAGGGTAATTATCTGCATCTATCTCTCTTCCATCGTTCTTCAAAGCTCTGGGGCAGCTGAACATGGAAGAAGGGGTCCAGCCGGGCCAGGCCAAGGCCCCTCCATTAGAATACTGAAATCCTTTGAACATGATGAAGGTCCTATGGGGCCTCGAACCTCTCTGCCATTGGAAGCATCGAAGCCGTCGTTGCAGCTCCCAGTGGACAGTGAGCAGATGGGTAGCTACAGGAGTAATAAAGATGCTCACAGGTTTCCTAGCAACCGCTCATCACTCAGCCTAAGAGCTGCCCAAGGTTTCCTGGCTGGGTGTGAACAGCAAGGCAGGATCTCTGACAAGCCATCAGATACGCCAAGCCTTAAACGCTACACTAGGCCTGGAATGCCTACGCATGCGCATGCCCGCTGGTGACACTCAAAGGGAAGTCTTACCCGCAGTTAAAAAGACTGGAATAGGGAGGTGGGTTTTCAATCTGGTGCAGGCCGTTAGCCCCAGGAGAGGGAGCCGCTGCTGAAGACTCAGGAAAGTAAGGTGGTGGAGGCGGCGGGAATATTATCACTGAGTCACCTGGGAAAACACACAGCCACAAATTAGAAAACAAAACACATTTAATGATATCCATCTTGCCTCTCCCATAAAAGGTCAAAACACCCTTGAGTGCACTGGGATGAAGAAGTGGACCTGTGACAGTTCCATATCAAGTAAAATAGGCTGCTGTTGGGAGGGGACTGCTGTCTAACAGGTGTTTCTGTTTGGGATGATGAGAAGGTTCTGGAAGCTAATGGTGATGGTAGTGTATTTTGACTATATTTAATAATGTTACATTGTAATGTTACATTTTTTGTTGTTTTGTTTTTGTTTTTGTTTTTCAAGACAGGGTTTCTCTGGGTAGCCTTGGCTATCTTAGAAGTCACTCTATAGACCAGGCTGGTCTCAAATTCTGAGATCCACCTGCCTCTGCCTCCTGAGTACTGGGATTAAAGGTGTGCACCACCAACTGGCACATTGTATAAAACAGTTAAAATAGGGCAGAGTGAGGTTGGGGGGAGGAACAGGGATGGCTCAGTCAGTAAAGTACTAGCTTCAGAAGCAAGAAGACCTGAGTTCAAACCAATCCCTGCACCCATGTAAGACACTGGGCAGATGGTGTGCGGCTGTAATTCCAGCTCTGGGGCAGTAGAAATGGGAGGGTTCTTGGGGTTCGTGGCTAGGCAGCCTAGTCAAATCAGCAAATCTTTGGTCACAGCTGGAATCCTCGTCTAAAAAAAAAAAAAAAAAAAAGGGTGTGTAGTGACTGAGAAAGATCCCCAACATTAACTTGTAGCCCACATGTGCACACGTGCAGGTACATGCAGACTCACATACACAAAAACACATGCAAATTAAAAGTGGTGAAATGAGTAGGTCTTTTGATGTTTTGTTGAGACAGGGCCTCACTGTGTAACCCTAGCTGGCCTAGAGCTTGCTGCACAGACCAGGCTTATCTCAAACTCACAGCTATCCACCTCCTTCTGCCTCTTGAGTGCTGAGATTAAAATATGTGGGATTAGAAAACACCACTCGTGGTCCTAACCTAGTAAGTTTTGTGGTTCATAGAAGTCACCACATTTTTAAACAAGCCGGCCTATAAGTCAGAGTCCTGAGTTCTCCTCCGGCAATACAGGCTCAGCCTCTAACAAGCTCTTCTCGACTAAAGCGCCTGTGAGAGTCAATAGCACGCTCCCGCAGATTCCCAGGGGTGTCTTCTACTGGGAATCTTTTTGCTTTCTCATGAGAGTCTTAATTCATCAAAAGCCAGCTGCTGGATACAGTGCAGAGTTGCCCAAATGGTACACATGGCAATATGCCACACCATGCCCCTCCTTTACCCCAGCTGCACGGACACAGTCAAACTAAAAGAAAGTTTGGGTTTGTACCTGCTCTCTCTGAACAGAGGCCCCGTATTCCAGGAAAAAGAGACAAGAGAGCAGAAACAAGCCCTAATCTGCCCCCGAATTCTAATTCCTTAAAATTCCAACTCATGGCACCATGACTGCAGCCCAGAATGTTCTAGACGGGGAGCAGCACTTCTGACACAGGACTGGGGGAGAAAGGACTCTGATAGGCCGGTCCCACCAGGTGACAGTGGCGAAAAGATGTAGAAGAGAGAACTCTGCTTCCTCGTAGGGAGGAGACCAGTTCATACCAGTAGCAGGGCTTTTAAAAACCATTTGCTGGGGACCAAGCCAGCATGGCCCCAAGCAAACTCAGAATTCTCTGGCCTCAGCTCCTGCAGCTGTCAGCTGCAGCTGAACGGCACCTGCCATGAAGGACAAGAAGGACAGGAAGTAGCCACTCGTGTCCAGTGTTTAAGCAAACTGTCCAGCCTCCAACACCTGGCGAAGGTACCTTCATGTCTATCACCAGCTAAGGGCATTTATTTGCCTGATGAAGAAACACTTTCAACCGGTGCTTTCTGTGCCTGGCCTCAGCCATCCCCCAGAGGCCACAGAGATGCTAAGAAAGTGAAGGAATCCTTGAAATTCTGCTCTCCTGCAAAGAGATGGCAGGTGGACCCGAACCTATTCATCACTGATTGAAACCTGACACACTGGAGAGCTCTCTTTGAATTCATCTAGTTAGCTAGGGGTGACTGCAGAGATGGCTCAGTGGGTTAGGAGCACAGACTGCTCTTTCTGAGGCTCCAAGGTCAGTTCTCAGTACCAGCATCAGGCAGCTCACAACTGCTTATAACTCCAGTTCTAGGGGATTCAACACCGTCTTCTGGCCTCAGGACCCCCTACTCATGTGTATATGTCCCTAAATATGCACATACTTACTTAAAAACAAGATAAATCTTAGTTGGGACTAGTAGCACATGACTTTAATCCCAGCACTCAGGAGGCAGAGGCTGGCAGATCTCTGTGAATTTGAGGTCAACCTGGTCTACGTAGTGAGTTCTGGGACACCCAGAGCTGCAGAATGAGACTTTGTCTCAAACAAACAAACAAAAACAATAAATGAATAAATAAATCTTATTTTAAAAAAAGATCATGGTGGGTCCAGGAACTGGAATAGAATATTCACTTTAACTATAAACTTTAATATAAAGGGCTTGTAAGGTGTGATGGGCACCAGAAAGAATGTAAGAAGTGAGTTTTTAAGTTTGCAACTTGAAAGGCACGCTAGGACACGGGGACATGTTCAGGAGCGGTACCCCGGCTCTGCTCCCAGCCTGCACCAGATTCCAGCCACCTGCTGATGGGGAAGTCCCCTTCTGGTAAACCCTAAGAACACATCTCAAAATACTCCCAGCCCAGTGGAGGAGCACATATCTCTGAAGCATTCATTTACGTCAGAGTTAAACATATAAAACAAATAACATGCATAACACTGGGGGAGCTCTCCGTGTATCTCCCAGAGTGCCTTCTAAGAGCATCCATGACTAGTGAAATAGCATCCCATCTGTAAGTGCTGGGCGGGGCCCTCTGCACAAGCTAGACTGCGTGAGGCTCTCCTCCTGGCCAGCAGATCCCTGCCTCTTGCTTATTTGTATCCTTGGGCCTCTGTTTCTTCCCATCTCATGTGGAGATGGGAAGTCTGCCTTGATGGGTCATGCTAAGCATGGCTGAACCTCAGACAGTAAGCTCTTTAACCTTAGGTGGTGTTTGGCACAGGATTAGATCCTCTGTGAGTACTACTTAGTATAAGACTTGCACTGTCACTATAAACATTTACAGACACAAATTAATGAGCCAGGGAGTTTCCATCTGCTCTTCCCCTCTGAGCCTGATGCCTCAGGAGACCAGAGGCCCAGTGAATTCATTCCCTCCATCCACAGCCAGTGAATACTTCAAGGGCCAGAGGACGTCCCAAACATGAGCCATGTCTCACCTCTTTGTCCTTTCTCTGTACCTCCACACTTTCAAGCTCAGGAGGTCTCATTACCCAGCCCTTCTGTGTCTGAAGGTAATAGGCAGTGAGGGGACCCCCAACAGTGTCCCTTAACTGAAACTGCACCATCCCAGCATGAGAAGACTCAGAGAGATGGGAAACTCAGAGAGATTGATTGGTCCCTAAGATAACAGAAGGCTCCAAGGCTGCCCTCATCTCCAGTCAGAGTCATTACTCACTGCCTCAGTGCTTCTGCTAAATGACAGTGTTGCCGGGGAAAGAAGAATTCTCACAGGGCATACCACAGGGATGGCAGTGTGTGTGTGTGTGTGTGTGTGTGTGTGTGTGTGTAACACAGGCAGGGATGGCAGTGTGTGTGTGTGTGTGTGTGTGTGTGTGTACCACAGGCAGGGATGGCAGTGTGTGTGTGTGTGTGTGTGTGTGTGTGTGTGTGTGTGTGTACCATAGGCAGGGATGGCAGTGTGTGTGTGTGTGTGTGTGTGTGTGTGTACCACAGGCAGGGATGGCAGTGTGTGTGTGTGTGTGTGTGTGTGTACCACAGGCAGGGATGGCAGTGTGTGTGTGTGTGTGTGTGTGTGTGTGTGTGTGTGTGTACCACAGGCAGGGATGGCAGTGTGTGTGTGTGTGTGTGTGTGTGTGTGTACCACAGGCAGGGATGGCAGTGTGTGTGTGTGTGTGTGTGTGTGTGTGTACCACAGGCAGGGATGGCTCTGTGTGTGTGTGTGTGTGTGTGTGTGTGTGTGTGTGTGTACCACAGGCAGGGATGGCTCTGTGTGTGTGTGTGTGTGTGTGTGTGTGTGTACCACAGGCAGGGATGGCAGTGTGTGTGTGTGTGTGTGTGTGTGTGTGTGTGTGTACCACAGGCAGGGATGGCTCTGTGTGTGTGTGTGTGTGTGTGTGTGTACCACAGGCAGGGATGGCAGTGTGTGTGTGTGTGTGTGTGTGTGTGTGTGTGTGTGTACCACAGGCAGGGATGGCTCTGTGTGTGTGTGTGTGTGTGTGTGTGTGTGTGTGTGTGTGTGTACCACAGGCAGGGATGGCTCTGTGTGTGTGTGTGTGTGTGTGTGTGTGTGTGTAGTGGTGGTGGTAGAGTATCTTTGTGCTCAAGTGTGTGCACATGTATGAAACAGAGAGGAGTTGAGAAAAGGAATCTATACCAGACCTAGGGAAGCCTGGTTAAGTCTTGAAGCAACATCTGCTGTGACTTGAGAAAGTGCACAATGACAGACACTTACCTACAGTGATGTGGACAGGCTCCATGCTGTGGGTGTGTCCACCTTCAATTTCAGAGGTATCTCGGCTTGAACTCAAGTTGCTTTTCTTCTTAACATGGGCCACCACAAAGAAACACAGTCCCACAAGCACAATCAAGGGCCCCATGATCTGCAGAGAAAGGAAGCCGCAGATCTGGGGCTCTCCTTCTTCAGCATTTGTCTCATTCAGTGGCTCCTGTGCCCAGTCTGAGCCGCATCCTGGCACCCAAATGCCCAGTACGCTAATGAGCATACCACTGGTCAGAAACAAGAACCCAAAGATGAGACACTGGGCAAACTGGCGGCTCTCTCCACAGAAGAAGGATTGGTCAGGGTCCTGCTGGCCTTGCCGCTGTCGCTCCCGCAGATGCAGGCGAGCCCGGGACCGGGCCAGAATCACAGCCCCCAGCCCCACCACTGCACACGAAGGCCCAGCAATCTTTAGCACCATGCTGCAGTGTGAGAGAGGCTTATATTGGCATGCCTGGTACCCAAAGATGGAGAGCAGGACTCCTACACACAACAGAACTGCCCCGAAGACAAAGAGGAAGAAAATGAACTTGCTGACGTGTCTGTCCCTCTGGTCTCCATCTGGCTCAGCAGTTCCTACAGAAGACATGGCCAGAAAGGAAAAGGCCTCCTCGTTGTTCCCCAACGTGAAGGAGAAATGTGTTTCCTTCCCTCCGGCAATTGCAGACTCTGCAAGCAATAATAAATGCAAAATCACTGTGAGCACAGGTATGTCTGGCCAGCTCTGATCTCTTGCTGGCCATTGCAGAAATCACAGAAAGGTGACCTGCCAGGAGGCGGAGGATCTTTACGCCATTGGTGTACAGTAGAACAATGACTTGGCCCATGAGTCAGGTGAACCGGCATTCAAAGACTCCCAAATGTGTAATTTCATGAATATATCAAAAAAAAAGAGGAAATTCAATTGCTTCTGAGATAAGAAAATCTTTTTAAAAATAAATAAAATGACTGGCTGTGTGGGTGTGGCTTTTCCTGTCCTACAAACTCATTTGGCCTCCGGGCCAAAAAAAAAAAAAAAAAAAAATGACAGAGAAGGGAACAGCAACAGGGATAGTTTCTGGTGCACAACTGCCTGGTATGATGTCAGAACTACTCAGAGCATTTTGGTAAATTTTGGTCCAATAACTAACTTTCCACTTCCTGTTTAAGACTCCAGGAAGTTTTCATTTTCCCACTCTATTGAAAGGCTACCTTGCCACATGACCCAATGTCAGCCGTTTCGATAAAACAAAAAGGTGGTTCCAAAAGACAGTGGGTTTGTGGACTTTTATGTTAATTCTGTCAAAAATGTGATCCTTGAATTTTCAAGAAGCAAACTCTGAGGCTGCCGGGACACCCCGCCCCCACAGGCAGCTCAGTTACAGGACACTGGCATGACCTGAGAGGATCTGGCCCAACAGGTCAAGTCCAGCCCAATCGCCAAGGTAGACGGTGCCCTCAGGTAGGAGGACAGGCCACAGCAGGTGGCCATCAATCACCCTCCTCCACGGTGCCACCTGCTTCCACAGAGGCTTAGACGCAGTGAACAGCAAGTAGCTACAAAGCACAGAAGGCTGACAAAACTTGCTGGAAAACCAGAAGTGGAACCAAATGGAAAAGCACCTTCCACAAGGCCACATAAGGTCGTGGTGGCACACACCTTTAAAGGGAGACAGAGGTAGGAGGATCTCTGAGTTCGCCTGATCTACAGAGTGACTTCCAGGACAGCCAGAGCTACATAATAGAGAGACCCTGTCTCGAAATAAAACAAAAGCAAAAGGGTATTACATTCTAACCTCAGCGAGCAGTGGCTAAGGGGCGGTCTGTCGAAGGTGAGTTTGGGTGATGGAGGGAGACAGGTGATGTTGCCCCCTAGGAAGTACTTTTCCCAGGGAGAGTGTGATAGAATCAGAAGGAAGTGGAGAAAAAAAGGAAGCAGAGGGGGTGAAGGACGCGTTTCTCTCAAACTTGCAAAAACCACAGTCCATGGAGATGCTGAGATGCAAGACTTAAAGCATCCTGCTAATTTAAAACACATCTTCCCCTGAATCACATAATCCCACAGGGCTGCTTTTCCAGGTAAGGACCGCCTGAGTTCTGTTAGGAACTCACTGTTTTCTTGGTGCCTTCAGCTTTGCAGTCAGTCGCGGGGCTTCAACTCTTTTAAGGCAAATTTCCAAACACCAACAATACAAACAGAGGAAGCGCCAAACTAGATTTGTACTTTCCTTCATTCTAAGACACCTACTAGCACATATGTTAGTCCCCGATCAAAACTAAGATGAGGATCGCTCCAGCGGCCCCCTTAGGTGCCCTCAAAACACGGACACCCAGGGACAGCCAAATAGATGAAAAATTACGTAAGAAACTGAATCTTTTCAACTCTAAAACTCAGTTTCCTCACAAAGTCAAATCCGCCCTACTAAACACTCATTTGCTTATTCCAAAAGCCAGACCCAAATCAAGGGCACATCTCTGCGTCCAGGAAGGATGGCAAAGCCAGGCCGGGAGAGGAGAATGTCTTTGCGGGGACTCGGGAGCAGCTGCGGTTCCCGGGGAGCAGCTTACCTGCGTTGGTCCTGGGACTCTCCACCACACCCCTGGCTCCACGCACACCCTCTGCGCGTCCGGGCGCGGAAGGCGGGCCTCCTCCGTGTACAGAGAGCCAGGCAGTGCCCAGCTCGCGGGTGCGGCGGCCGGGCGGGGCAGGGCAGGGCTGGCCGGTGGGATCTGGCCGTCGCCGGGCGCTGCCCTCCTGGGGCACCGGCGAGCCGCTCCGGAGCGCAGAACTAGGGTCAGCTTCGCGGTCCTGGGACCGTAGGACTTGGCGGTGCAAGCGAGGGATCGACGTGGGGTGGAGGCAGACAGGCACGCTCCACCAAGTTGTGGGTACCAGCGAGTCCAGATTGTCCCCCTGGCAGTGCGGTGGCGACACGGGAGGCCGGCAGCTGAGAAAGGAGCTTTTCCTTTAGCAGCCTAGGTGCAGATCTCCGGGAGGGGAAGGGGGCCGGCTGCAGGATAGCTGAGCCCAGGGCAGAGCAACCAGGAAAGCCAAGGGCCTCTGGCCACGACTGAGCACGAGTCCCCGCCGTTCTGCCACCACTGGCAGTCCGAGGGCAGGTGGCCCTTCTACTGCTCTGAGACCTTGACGTGGGGGGGGGGGGGGTGTGAGTCGCGGGACCTAAAGCCTCGCAGTTAGCTTTCTACAATAGGATACGGGGAACCCCAGGGAATCCTGGAGAGTGAGACCGAGGACCTTGTATGCTAGCTTTCAACATGAGCTCTTAAACTGAAGTAAGTCCTTTGGTGGGTCACCCCTGTCCCTTCCTTCTCATATTTATGCGTGCAGCCCTCCTTTGCCATAAAACACCCTCCCTGGTGCTCAGGAGATTAAACTGTTAACTCTCCCTGCCCTTGACCGGTGTGTCTGATGGGTTTGTTAATCCCCATGCTATTTGTAACCTGCCCGTGACACTTGACAACTATCCAACTGTGCTACTTTCCACACCAGAGGTCAGGCTGAAGTGAGAGGTGAGTCAAATGTGCTCTGGGCCCAAATGCAGAGGCACCCACAGCTCTGGGGACTTTCCCACCCTTGCCTTTTCTCCCTAGCTTCCTGTGTCCTTGAAAGCCCATCCGTTCTTGTTAGCTTCCCGATGGATGAGTTAGGCTTGGTAAGAAGAAGCAGAGAAAGGGGTCACGGCGGGGTCAAAAAGGTTTGGGAGCTGGCAGAGTGGGAAGGGTGAGATGGGGGTTCGCCATGGGTATATGGTGGGCTTTCTCACAGTCAGGATGCTCTGAGCCCGGTAGTCTCTAACAAGGTAGACTTACATAATGGCTAATATCAGTATCCAGCACCCAGCTGGCTCTGCAGGGAATTCCTGCCTTCACCTGCAGCCCATGGTCCTCTACTATGTGTCTTTAGCTCTCTGGGAAGGTTGGGGTTATAAGTGGATGGGGACCTGGCAAACCAGTTCATTCAGTGAAAGGACTGAAAGCCCAAGGATGAAGTGACCACTGTATCTGCTTACATGTGGCCAACAGCCAGGTGTTCTGAAAGCAGTGTTCTCGGAGTTCTCCTGTCACCCAGAGAACACATGTGCTGTGGATTCGGGAAATGCTTTTATTACATGGTCTTGTGATGCCAGGGAGGGACCTGTACAGATCCATAAAGGAACTATCCCAAGAACATTGCAGTCATCCATGTCTTGGGTGGGGACATCTCGGTCAAAGTGTCAAGATATACCAGTCATGCTCTGGAAGGGTACCAAGGTATGCCCAGCTAATGGGCAGAGGATCAACCGCAGCTGTTACACAATAGTGGTGAGCCCTGGGCTTTCTAAGAAGTCAGGCCCTCACATAGGATGAGCCCCCCTCTGACCCAGGCCTGCTAACAGCTCTGCTCTGTGTGAGACAGGTCCTGTGTGAGACAGGTCCTGTATCCATCACTCTTCCTTTCCCTTTTATTTGAAAGTCGGTCTCCGGCTGAGTCCTGTGTGGGCCTGTTGATACAGCTGCCCCTCTGGTGCCACATGACTGCGGGCTTGCCACCCATGACAGACTTGAATGTCCTGGCACCAAGGACAATCAGATTAGCTTCCCTTCCCTTGGGGATAGCCACTGTTTGTGTCTTTTGGAGCTGGCTTGACTATATCAAAGCCCTGGAAACTGATCATCTGTCAAGTATGACTTCAAGGTGCTGTTTTCAGATCAGGTCTGGTCTTGGGAGACAGGCTGCAGGATCCAAGACGGGGACTCCTCCCTGGCCTTTATTTAGGTGGTGAGAAAACATACACCCAGATGGAACTCGGAAAAACAGCATCAAAATGAGATTTTAAAACTGTGCGAGTAGAGCCGGGCGGTGGTGGCGCACGCCTTTAATCCCAGCACTTGGGAGGCAGAGACAGGCGGATTTCTGAGTTCGAGGCCAGCCTGGTCTACAGAGTGAGTTCCAGGACAGACAGAGCTATAGAGAGAAACCCTGTCTCAAAAAACCAAAAAAAAAAAAAAAAAAAAAAAAAACTGTGCGAAGCCAGGCACGATAGTGGAGGCCTATAGTCCTAGCACTTGGGGAGCTGAGACTCATGAGTTCAAGGATAGCCTTGGCTATGTAACAAGTTTCAGGTTAACCTAATCTATGTAGTAAGACTCTATCTTGTAAAACAAAACAAACGATAAATAGCAAAATTCGGATACACCCCAGATCCATCTAGTTCCTGAATACAGAAGAATAAAAGAAGTGACCATTCATGTATTCACCCCACTTAGCATTTAGACTAAGTTAAGGACGCTCAGGAGAAGAGCACGTGGAGGAGGGGCTGGGGGGGGGCTCCTCTTAACAATGTGAATGCTCTACGCAGGTGGCAACATGACAACACAAACTTGATGGGAATGAGGAAGCCACCACTGTCTCTTATTGTATAACAAACAGCCCCTGAACAGAAGCTGTTGACTGACTGCCTCCCACAGTTCCTAAGGGTCACAAAGGAGGTCAGGTTCTGGGAGTGGCTGAGCTGGGTAGTTCTGGATTGGGGTCTCTCCCAAGGCTGCAGTCATACTGCGGGGGGGGGGGGGGGGGCGGCAGGTATTGGGAAGGTGTGGCTCGGGCTGAGCCAGAAGCTTCAAGGTGGCTCACACCACTGTTGCCAAGAGTCACTCATTCCAGAGAAATGAAATGAAAGAATGTCCTCACAAAGGAGCAGCTGGCTTTCCCTGCTGAGGAGCAGAAGATTCGGGGTCTTTCCCGGAGTAACCTCTGAAATTCCACCACCTTCCTCCACGTCGTTCCAGTGCTCAGGACTGAGCCACTAAACCAAGGAGAGGAGAATTAGGTCAAAGGATCTGTGGACAAGTTTTATAACAGGAGAAAAGAAAGAGAGAATACTTTAGGCAGAGGTAACACCAGCAGTGGGGTGGGGGGACGCTAAAAAACGCAAAGGAAAGGTGCGATTCCCAGCATGCAAACTGGGACTATTTGTAACTCTGATTCTAGGGCATCTGACACCCTCTTCTGGCCTCTGCAGGCACCAGACACAGGTGGTAGATACACAAGTGAACACATACACATAAATAAAGTAGAAATAAGCCTTAAAGCAACAAGGGAACAGAGAGGTGGTTCAGCCATTAACAGTGCTTGCTGCTCTAGCAGAGGTCCCAGGTTCAACCCCTAAGGGCCATGCGGCAGCTCACAACTTCCCATAACTGGTTTTAGGGGATACAATGCCTTCTTCCAGCCTCAGCCAGCACCAGACATGCAGCTGGAGCACAGTCATACAGACATACGTTAAAGCAAAATACCCACCCGTGCACATAAACATTCTTTTAACTTATCGGAAGTACTCTGGAGGCAGAGGCAGGCAGGTCTCTCTGAGTTTGAAGCCAACTTCATCTACAAAGCAAGTTCCAGGACAGCTAGAGCTCTGTTGCACGGAGAAACCCTGTCTGGGGAAAAAAAAAGCCCTGCCCCCCCCCCCAACAAAAAAAAAGGCAGAAAAAGCTCTGGGGTGGCATTTGTGTGTTTGGAGAGGAGCAAGAGGCCAGCGTGGCTGAGGTAAGTGAGCAAAGGGGCCGGGATGGCAGAAGAGAAAAGATGTGCAGGACACAAACTGAGCACTGGAAAACAAACCCTGACAAAGCAGACCCAGTAGGGGCTCAGGGACATCAGAACCTGGGAAGAGGGAAAGCCTGCCAGGTTCCATGGGGCCCTGAAGATCACTGCGAGCCGTCTCAGTAGAGGGGACTCACTGGGCTAGCTTCTGAGCCTCGTGTACAATCTGATGCTATGGATTGGTTGCTTGGTTGATTGGTTGGTTGATTTAATAGATGGGTTCCTGTGGGCAGGTCTGGAGGTTTTATGTTATAGGATTGCATGATCCTCCTTAGCCTTCTAAGAAGCTAGGTTGCTCATTCATTCATTCATTCATTTACTTAATATTTTATTTAATTTATCTTGTAAAGCTAGATGACAATCTCAGGGCCTTGCTCATACAAGGCAAGTGCTCTAACCTGAACCACATTCTCTTGTTTGTTTGTTTGTTTGTTTGTTTTTCGAGACAGGGTTTCTCTGTGTAGCCCTGGCTGTTCTGGAACTCACTCTGTAGACCAGGCTGGCCTCGAACTCAGAAATCCGCCTGCCTCTGCCTCCCAAGTGCTGGGATTAAAGGCGTGCGCCACCACCACCCGGCCTGAACCACATTCTCAACACCAGTTTGTTTAACTTTTTAGAGATTTTCAAAAATAAATTTACTTTTACTTTTTAAAGTGTGTGTGTGTGTGTGTGTGTGTATGTGTGTGTGTGTGTGTGTGTGGTGTTATGTGCACATGTGCATGCAGTGCCCACCATGGCCTAAGGTGTTAGATCCACCAGAGACACAGGTGGTTGTGAACCACCCAATACGGGCACTGGAAATCATGTTTCAACACTTCCCGGAGACTCCTGGCTACTCCTGACTTGCCCAATCCAACAGCCCAGCTCCACAGCAGATGATGCCAGTATTCCCGGGGACATTTTTTATTTCTCCTCAACCCAGGAGACATGGGTAGAGGCTAACTGACCAGGTAAGGTTGAGGCTGAGTACCTCAATTGATCCTTACACAAAGGCAACCTTGTGTAATTGTTTCACAGCCTGGGTGGTGCCACTGATCTCACATGGCTGATAACAGCTCTGCCTGAGTGCCAGGTAGCCAGGACTGTGGAATGCATGCATTTGTTTCAGGAAGAGAGAGTTTGCCTGGGGGTACTTGTGGTTTTACTGAGGACAACATTTCTGCACTTTGTCAGGGGAAAAACACCCTCAATGCACACATAGCGGCCACTGGCTTTGCTCTGAGGGTTAGAAGAAACCAATTTGTTGCAGAGCCTGAAGGTAAAACAGTGGTTTCCTGGCATCTTGTTCAATTCTCCACTGTCTACTGGACCCTGAAGAACGGATGACTTCTTCCCAGCATATAAAAAGGGGATAAAATAGGCTGAATGTTGATATAGCTTTTGCCACCTTACTAATTGCAGGTCTAGGGCAAGTAACATGTTCTCTGTGCCTCTCAGCCCTCCTCCCTTGGATGGGAATAACAAGACCTGCCAGAGAAGCTAAGTATACACCAGGTGAAGGGTGTCAACTAATGGTTTTCTTGATAACCCCCGTGGTTACTCAGGAGAAATAAGGATGCTCCCCGAGATCAAATGAGATCATGGTGATTCTAACGTCCTGGTTGCAGTGGTTTGAGCTAATTCCTACTACAGCCCTCCCTGTCCCTTCTGGGGTCGAGAGGTATGCCTCAGGTGGTTGCAGAGACTGGCGTGTCTACATAGTCGCCCTGTGCTATCTGCCCTGTTTTCACCTCTGTGGTATCTATATTTATAGCACTTGTAAAAGGTGTCCAGCTGCCACTGGTTTCCCCAGAGGATCATGTGACCTTCCAGAGGTGATTGTCCAGACAATCCATGGCCAGGGGTCAGCTTCTACCTGCTCCACCTCTCCGAGCTCCTTCCCTGTTGGTTGCAACCCAGTCTCCGGATTCTCTGTCCAGCCCCTCCACTCCTTGGTGGCCACTGTTGACTCCAAGATGGAGTCAAATCGGTTTACCATGGTCTGAAATTACAGCCCAGTAAAGTAAAACCAGTCTTCCCCTGGTTCCTGCCTCCATCAGAAAGACTGTGAGTAATGTGCTAGCAGATAGAATCCTTCTGATTTTACCCAAACAGGTAACTTGCCTCTTTTAGGATCAAAGGGAAGCTTGTGTGAGGTGCTTACACGGATAGCTCTCACCACAGCCTGACCCAGATGTCTAAGTGGGACCCCCTGCCTTCCCAAAGTGCTACACAATACAGGTCACAGGTCTGGTGGGTTTAGGGCTCTTCCCAGGTGTGGCTGGAAACCCTCAACTTCTCCGCAGTAACTACTGGCCTAAAAAAAAAAATTAATGTAATAAGAGTCTAACACCTGAAATCTGGGAGGGTTTGATAAATAAAAAGGCAGCTTGGCAGGAAGCCAGCCCCTGAGTGCCCCACATTTTAACAAAAGGCTTTTTGTGGAAGCCACAGACTTCAGGTAGAGCTGGGGCTGCAGGCTTTATCACATCAGCAAGAAGGGTTGTTTTTTGACCTCAGTCATAAGGTTGGTGAGAGAGGTAAGAGTCCACAGAGAAGGGGCAGCCATCCTGTGTGCTGGGTAAGATCTGGGAGACACAGTCACCTGAATTCTCATGATAGCTCCCTCTGCCCATGGCCAGCTGAGGCTGGTACCTTTCAGAGGTGTGAATGCCTTGGGTGTGTTCAATATCCTAGAATTGGGTACAGCTGTCCTGTCCCACAGGTACAGACAGGTGGCCACCTGTTATGTACCTCCCAGAGTCACTGCCCGGGAGCGGGCTCAGTGCTCTCTCCAGGCCCCTCTGCCTCCATCTGGAAGCAGCCTTGACTCTTAATCAGCTCTGAGTCAGACAAGGACAAACTAACAGACTCCCATTCATCCTTTAGAACTCCGGCTGGGTGCTCTTTCCCAGTGAGCCCTGGCACCTATGCCACCTGTGACTCTGGATTTACAGAACATCTGTTTTGCACTCAGGGTCTTTACCAGAGCTGTGGTTATTTATTATCTTGTTCACAGCTACACCCACACTCCTGTGAGGTCACCTCCCGCCCTTCTTGGTGTTTAGCATCTGACTGGTCCCTGTCACTCCAAATCCCACCTTCACCCTGCTCCTCTTTAGCTTCTATGTGGTGGCCCACTAGAAACCCAAGCCTTGTTATCCAAGCCCTCCGCCTGCCTCAGCTACTACCATCCGCCTGCTCAGCCAGGACCAGCAGTGCCAAAACAGCTTCTCCTGCCAAACAAAGGCTGCTGGGGCATCAGCCTCATGCCCCGCATACCCAGCTGTTCCCACTGCCCCTGCTGCCCTTCCTTCACATGCACCTCTCTGTTGCTTCACCTCAGTTGCCTCTCATCTAGTTCACAGCCTGTTCTGTGGCCCATCCGTTCAAGCTTTTTCCTCGTGAGTAGCATTGGCTCTGTGGCCTACCAGCTCAGGACACTGGGACACGCTAATGTTTGGTCTATGTCTTCGGGGTCCCATCTGGTGTAGTCATTGCCCGCTGTGGTGGTTAGCTTTCTGGTGCTACGTCAAAGTGCCCGAAACAAACGAGAAAGAGAGCAGAGATTGGTTCCGGCTCAGTGGTTCATCCCTGATCACTTGGTGCAGTATGGGCCAAAGCAGCTCACCTCATAAAGTAAGGCAAAGACAGGAAGGAGAAGGGGCCAGAGCCTCAGTATCACTTTGAAGGGCATATTTCCAGGACCTCACCTCCTTCTTCTAGGCCTCCCCTCCTAAGAGTACCACTTCCTAATAGTACCACAGGCTGGCCACCAAGCTTTAGTACATGGTCTTTGGGGAGCATTTAAGATCTGAACCTTAATCCCTGAAACCTCTGCCTCAGTAGCTGAGTTCTGCTGCCATTAAAAGGGTGCTCCAGGGGGTGGGGAGGCAACTTAAAAATCTACTGTCCCTTGTGTGAATCAGCATCTTCTCAGCTGAAGTGGGGCTTCAACAATGTCTGGTCACACAATCCCCGGCTGCTCCTGGACTCACGGAAGGTTGTGAAGCCCACCAAGCCCTTTCCTGTGCCCAGGTGACCTAGCTGGCTCAGGCAGCAAGGCTCTTCAGGCAAGACAACAAGCAGGTGAGCCTCAGCCAGGCATACCGGACCTGCCATGTCCCTGGCCTGGATCCCAGGCGGCTCGTCAATTTGCTATTACCTGCTTGGCTCCTTGAGCGCAATGGCTGCCAACCACAGCGGGTGACTTCAGGTCTTAACCACCTACTGTGGCATCGCTCCCCCACCCCTTCCCCCAGCATGGTGACTAGACCAAAGCCAGCATGTCCACAGTCTCATCTTCTATCCTGTCATGAGTTCTTTCTCAAGACCTTTCGATATTTCTTGCAAATGGCCTGAGTGGGAACTGCCTCTATCTATCCACAGGACTTATGACAGGTTAGCAAGCGTCTCGTGTAATCAGCCAATGGTAAATGCTCCAGGCTCTGTAGGCATCTGACCATTCGGCTTCTGCCACAGCTATTCTACTCCGATGCCGTAGCTGGAGAGCAGTCCTAGACATAGGCAGTATATCAACAAACAAGCAAGCCCGTGGGCCCATCCAGCTGTAGTCACGGGCGTTGAAGTTAGAGTTTCACGTAGTCTTCGCATCGCGGGACATTCTTTTGGTTGAGTGCACAACTGTCCTTAGCTCCATGATCATACCACAAAAGCAGATAGCAGCCCAGAATTGACCCTTGGACTGTGGTTTGCTCACTCCTGCGCTAATCTGTTAGACATTTTAAAAGGCTCTGGAAAGATGCCACAATCGTTAAGAACACTTGCTGTTTTTCCAGAGGACCCAAGTTCAGTTCCCAGCACCCATATCAGAAGGCTAACCACCATCTCTAAGGGACCCAGTGCCCTTTTCAGCTCCTCCAAAGGGACTTCCACATGCACGCGCACGCGCACGCACACAGGCGGGGAAGGGTTGGGTCGAGGGAGTTGGTAATATAAAAACCACCAAAAGCCTACCCTCCACTAAGATAGGAGTTACACTGGTGTCCTCTGTCTGAATTGACAGCTCAGAGCTGTGAAGACACAGCTTCTAACAAAAGAGGCTTGGACAGGGCGTCATCGCAGCTGCTCTTTGTCGATTTGGGGTTTAGCATAACAGCAGCCACTTGCTTCTCAGCCACATGCTGGGTATCTGCGCTGTTCCCGGTTGCAGGAAGTAGTCACACACAGTTTAAGGGAGCTTTGTGGACAGAGGCTGCTGGACTCCAAAAGGTGAGCATCCATGCCTCCGCTGCTTCCAATCAGGTGACCAATGCGACCTCTATTGCTTCCCCATTCCCGATTTAAAGAGACAGTGTTCTTTCTCCACTCTTCCCCTCCTCTACCTTCCCTTTAGAGAGCTATGCATTTAAGCCTGGGACATGAAAAAGGTATGTCTACACAACATGGTGGTGGTTGTACCTGTCCAGTGAAAAAACCTGAGGAGTCTAAAATCTACAGGTCCTTCAGATCCACAGCACATAGACAGCCTGTAACAATTAAGACAGTCGCTGGGAAAAAGCAGCCATACCGGCATAAGGGTGCTCTGCTCTTCTACTGCAGTAGAAGAGTGTCTGCCTAGCATGCATGAGAACTTGGGCTTGCTCCGTAGTACAGGAAAGTGAAAGAAAAGAAAAGAGAGAAACAGAAAAAAAAACAAAAAACAAAACAAAACAAACAAACAAACAAACAAACAAAAACAGTAAATCCCAGTACAGGAAAGTGAAAGAAAAGAAAAGAGAGAAACAGAAAAAAAAAAAACAAAAAACAGTAAATCCCAGGAGAGAGGAAGCTACTGCCATCCTTACCACAGGACTAGGTTCAGTGTCCAATTACCAACCACAAAAATCTCGGGCCCTACAAAGAGCAGAGCACAGACAATTCAAAGGAAAACTGAACAGATCAACAAAGGCTCCCTCTGAAAAAAGCCCAAAGTCAAATCTCCTGTATCAGCTGTTCTTAACCTGTGGGTCCTGACACAGGGGTCGGTCATGCAAGACCATTGGAAAACACAGATATTACGTTACGATTAATAACGGTAGCAAAACTACAGTTATGAAGTAACAACGAAATCATTTTATGGTTGGGGGTCACCACAGCGAGGGAACTAGATTGAAAGGTCCCAGCATCAAGAAGGTTGAGGACCACGGTGTTGGTCAGCGACCACTGTCACTGATGCACTGAGAGCATGCAGGTGCTCACAGGTCGTCATCTTCAAGAAAGATGTAGAGAGAGTCAAGACAACAATGTAGGCACAAAACAGGAAGCCAAAAAGAAAGATGGGTCCTGAAAAATGTAGTAAGGAGAATGAAATTTGAGCAGGCCAATGAAGCATGGGTAAACTAGAAAATAGGACCACGAGACAGAATCCTGGGCAACACAAAGAGGTGAGCATAGCCTATGGGACACCAGTCATCACACACATCGTAGAAGACTGGGAAACAGGAACAGAGATCGTCTATAGGAAAAAAAATGCCCAGAAAACTGTCATGGCTGATGAATAAAGACCTTCAAGTCTGGCAAACTCTAAGTCAGAGGAATCCAAACAATCCTTGGAGAGTCGTTACAAACAAACTCTTTTTTTCTTTTCTCCACACAAGACTTTTACTGATTCTCTGTGAGCTTCATATCGTATAACCTAATCACAATCCTTTCCCAGTCCTTCCATGTCTTGTCCCCCCCTGGTGACTCCCCCTCCCCAAAAAATAGAAGTTAAAAATAAAAATAATAATTAATTAAAAAAGGTCAATTTGTGTTTTCTATATACTCACTGGAATGTGGTCAGACTCTCAATGGCCTTCCCCTTAAATAGAACTGAGTCCCTCCCCTCCTCCCACACCTCCACCAGAAGGTATCGACTGGATTCAGCATCTGCTTCACACTTTTTAAGAATTCTCGGGCCAGACCGGCAGTGGTGGCGCACGCCTTTAATCCCAGGACTTGGGAGGCAGAGGCAGGCGGATTTCTGAGTTCGAGGCCAGCCTGGTCTTCAGAGTGAGTTCCAGAAAAACCAAAAAAAAATGTCCTTTGTATGCATCTATTTGCTCATCATGTTTTCCTAGGGAAAAACCCCCAGTGATTAATAAATGATGTGTATATTAGAGGAAAAAGGAAAGTACTGGATTCAAATTACTCTACAGACTGGCCTTGGGAACTTACGATGCAAAAGATAAAGCAGTAGATATTTACTTTCAAGTTGTTCTTGCTCATTTACAACTTCATATTGTTAAAAACAGATCCAAACATTGACTGAGGCCAGGCGTGGTGGCTCACACCACTAATTCCAGCATTCAGGAGGTATAGACAGGCAGATCTCTGTGAGTTTGAGGCCATCTTGGTGTATATATCAAGTTCCAGGTCAGCCAGCGATACAGTGAGGACCCGTCTCACTGGGAGGGAGATTAATTAGTGTTCGAGTCAGGGTTAGGGTTGTTACCTGTAATGCATTCCGTGCTGTCAATGAGTTCCCACCCTGCCTCCCCATCCATCTCATAGAAAGGCTTCTTGCCCTCTCTGACTCCACCCTGCCTCCCCATCCATCTCATAGAAAGGCTTCTTGCCCTCTCTGACTCATATATAACTGGGACAACTAGACATAAGCAGAGAGGTGCCAAGAGCTTCTAGAAAAGCTCTTATTCTCCCAGCCAAAAATGACAAGACATAATAGAACTTTCATTAGAAAGATTAATGGAGAAGTTGGTGAGATGACTAAGTTAGGAAAGGTATTTTGCTGTCAAGCTTACTGACCCAAGTTTAATCACTGGGACCCATATGGAGGGATAAAGAGAACTGACTTCAAGTTGTCTTCTGGCCTCTGCATACAGGATAGCACACACAAATAATGAATGTAGTTTAAAAAGAGATATAGGGGAAAAGATCAGATGCATTAAAAATAAGGATAGATTATCAATATATGTATCAAGAGTTTATGTATGTTTGGGCAAAGGTCAGGAAAATTAACAAAACAGAGAATGGACATGGTAAGTAGAGGGCTATTGTTGCTTTTATTTAAAATATTTTTTTCTCATTTTACCTTTTGCGTTTTTTTGTTTTACTGTTTTTCAGATTTGATATTCCTAACTTCTGACATGACTTTCTTTTTAATTACACTTATTTACTTGCTATCTTACTGTGTGTGAAGATCAGAGGACCACTTGAGGGAGTCAGTTCTCTCCTTCCATCGTGGGGGGACTGAACTCAAGGTCATCAGGCTTGGTGACAAGTCTTTTTCCCAGCTGAGCTACCTCTCCAGCCTCATCATGATTTTAAATTATGTACAACTGTTCCTAAGGAACTGGTTAAGAACAAAGTCTTTACTGAAATTCACAATCAACTTAAATATATTTATAAATATGTTAAAAATAATCCATTGTCAATCATTTTTGATATTTAGAGATACATACCACCAAGTTTTCTCTCTAAGCAGGAGAACTTCGGCAGTTCCATTGGTGTGCTGGCACAAATGGTGACCTAACGTTCAAAGCTTGCTGGGGCTCCAGCTCAGTGGTGGAATGTTCAAAGCTTGCTGGGGCTCCAGCTCAGTGGTGGAACGTTCAAAGCTTGCTGGGGCTCCAGCTCAGTGGTGGAACGTTCAAAGCTTGCTGGGGCTCCAGCTCAGTGGTGGAACGTTCAAAGCTTGCTGGGGCTCCAGCTCAGTGGTGGAACGTTCAAAGCTTGCTGGGGCTCCAGCTCAGTGGTGGAACGTTCAAAGCTTGCTGGGGCTCCAGCTCAGTGGTGGAACGTTCAAAGCTTGCTGGGGCTCCAGCTCAGTGGTGGAACGTTCAAAGCTTGCTGGGGCTCCAGCTCAGTGGTGGAACGTTCAAAGCTTGCTGGGGCTCCAGCTCAGTGGTGGAACGTTCAAAGCTTGCTGGGGCTCCAGCTCAGTGGTGGAACGTTCAAAGCTTGCTGGGGCTCCAGCTCAGTGGTGGAACGTTCAAAGCTTGCTGGGGCTCCAGCTCAGTGGTGGAATGTTCAAAGCTTGCTGGGGCTCTAGCTCAGTGGTGGAATGTTCAAAGCTTGCTGGGGCTCTAGCTCAGTGGTGGAATGTTCAAAGCTTGCTGGGGCTCTAGCTCAGTGGTGGAATGCTTGCTTAGCACCCACCGCACCCCGGATTCCACCCCGATTACCACAAACGGAAAAACCATTCTAAAAAAGTTCAAAGTCAATTACACATTCCTTCCTCTGCTTGACTGTCCTAACATCTATAACAAATTAACAGGAATACAAAGACACATAAAGTCAATTGCTAAATTATATATTACATGTTTATTAGGAATACAACTTTTATGTAAAATTTACATTTTATGAAAAAAAATCAAAAATATTTACAAAATTTTGGAAGATAGATGTGCTCTAATTACAACCCAAAGTAGTAAATAACGATCCTTAAAAGCTCACGTGTTAAGAGTTCTGTGTGTACAAATTCTTGGTTAAAGAAGCAGCTACAAAGTTATCACTGTACACAAGCAAGAACCAGCTTGCCAGATAAGATAGTCTCCCACTGAATCTACCCGGCCCTTTTTTTTTTTTTTTTTTTAATTAGTGAATTTTTAAATGGGAAAAAGAATCACTATAAACTCATATGGCTTTAAAACTGTAACCTGTACCCAATATAAACTTGCATGTCAACACTCAGTATGAAGGCTATGGGGATTAAGAAAGTGCACAAGGTTAACCATTCCACTCATTTCAACATTTTAAGGTAATACTTGATTAAAAACAGACATTGTAGCAGTGTCAGATTTCAACTACTAAAGCATTAACTGTTCAATGAAAGCAGATTTAGTCAATATTTTAGTAAGTGTAATTGTAACTGGCATTTTAAAGAACGTAAGAGTTAGAAATTCTAATTTTGCTAGTTAGTAAGGACTGAATTGTCTTATGTTTACCTAAGTCAAACCTAAATTTAGAATTGAAATAATACTGAATATAAAATGCTCATTTTGTATTATATACTGTGAAAATGAATAGATTTCTGCTGTATTTAATATAGCAAAATGTTATATTAATGTCTAGTAATAGGAATTTTATTTTCTGTAAAGTTTAACAAAATTAACAAAATTAGTGGTTTATATAAATTACCAGATATAACACAAGCTATCACTTCTATGAAAAATGAAAAGGACACTGGTATTTATCATAAATTCCCATTTGTAAATTATGAAACCTTGTCAAAACCTGTTTCTTTTGTTAATCAGCATTTGCTACAAAGCTGCTACTCAGAATGAGTTCATTCTAAGAAACTCTTAACCCAGACCTTCACTTCAAATACTTTACCTATTTTTACCATATGGGAATCTGACAATTTTCTAATTGTTAAAACAAATAACAGTACTTCTTTCACTGCTAAAATGAATGTTCTCAAAAAATTATTCATAAAATGCCAGAAAATTGGTTTCACAACACAATAATGTGTAAATTTTCTTTGATAAATAGGGTCAAGGGAAATGCTAAATTACAGTTAAAATACCAGTTACCAATTTATCACCATAGTTTCAGAGCTTGTCTGTTTCACACACTTATAATGAGGTCAATGTTGAATATCTGAAGGCAATTTTATTCCCAGTAAACATACTCCATTAGGCTGATTTGTTTTTCTAGTGGCTACAGTGTATCACTAATGAGACAGGATTTTTAAGTATAAATTATCTTCTAGTTATTTTGAATTTTCTTCTCAATTACAAGCCAGAAGTATTTTAAAAATTGCAAATATCTTTTCAATATGCTTGAGCATATGAATCTGTATGAATCTGAATACAGATCCAGAGCAAGGAGACAGTGAGGCACATTAATTAATTAATTAATTAATTAGCACAAACTAGAGAGGCACGTTTCTGGGTTTTGTTATTGTTTTCAAAGGCACGCATTATGTAATCCATATAAAAATAAATTAAATCTACAGGATTAATTCATCAAGACAATCACAACTTCTATAAAGTTAATTAACTGCAGAAATCAGTTTTTCTGCTGTCCTTTGCAAGCTTATTTTAAAACACATTGCACTTGAGAATTTCAAAAAAAAAATCATATAAAACACCATTTACACTTTATTAATATGCTTATGAGAATCAAATTATAGAGATGTTTTTTGTTTGCATACAACTTGGACTCTGGTCTGATTACCTTATGGCACATAACTCAATTAGATTGAGTTCCGAGTTAACATTCAAAGCCTAAAAATTCATGTTCTGTTTATATTTATTCAACATCAAACTCATGGAACTTTAGAGGTAACTCTGAGTCTAAATACTTATGGAAAGCTAAATAACTTTTGTGCTTGCTCTCCTGAAATTTTAGGCTTGTTACTACATTCTAACCTTTTTAAGAACACAGACTCTCAAGATAATAAACTTCGTTTTAGTGACAATTTGAATTCATGTGCTTCCAGAATATTGCATTGGATCATTTACTGTGTACAAGGTCATTTCAGTGCTATTTCTTTCAATGACACTTTGAAAGTGCAATTTAATGTCTGTAGTCAGCTTTCAAAGGGCAAATTTGAAAGACATCATACAAGTAAAAATAGTGTTTGGAAGGAGCAAGTGATGCAGAGTGGCACGTGCGCACTATTCCTTTGAGAAAACCGCATTCTGGGTCCATCAACAATCCGCCAAGTATCTACCTGAAAAACACCAAGCAGACCTTGATAGTTACAATTTCAAATATCCTCAAATGGCCACAATGTTCTTTGTGGTTACAGACACAGAACTCTAGCTCCAGTCTATCATTTACAAGTCATTAGAATCATATCTATGCTGATAATAGAAAACTCTCTACCAAGACTGCCTCTACCTGACAACTTGTGTCTGTGGGGGGGTGGGGGGTGTGTGTCCGGGGTGTGTGTGTGTGTGTATTCTATACTTTTAAATTATAAACTGCAGAGCACAAGTGTTTCCCATGCACACTAAAAGGAGTTCAAATCGTCCCAACTTACCAGTGGCAAAACGCTTCTTTACTAAAGAAAGTCTATATCCAGCACCGACAAGCTCGACGTCTGCTCCTGAGAGCGTGTTTCCCTCACTAAGGAACTGCACTGCGAGTGTTGTTGGTTTGCTGGGTCCTTCTGAAAGATCAAATTTTGCTCTGAGGGATCCAGAACCTGCAAAGAAAAGAATAAAGACCTCATGAAGGATAAAATACATTGCATACCAAATAAAACTAAATGAGCATCTAAGCCAGTGCTTCTCAACCTTCTCAATACTGCAACCCTTTAATACAGCTCCTCATGTTGTGGTGACCCTCATCCATAAAGTTACCTTTGTTGCTACTGTAATTTTGCTACTGTTATGAATCATAATATAAATATCTGATATACAGCCCCCAGATGGGCTGCCGCCCACAGACTGAGATCCACTGGTGTAAGCTAAACTTCCTAAGCTAATGGTAAGTTTATGAGATGCACATAGTACACAAACCATTGTCCTGTTTGGAATCCAATCTTACTGAGTGAGCCAGAATTTCTACCACATAATCTTTTTTTTCCCCTTTAAATGTAGAAGCACTCTGTCTGCATGTACACCTACATGCCAGAAGGTGGCATCAAATCCCTTTATGAGCAACCATGTGGTTGCTGGGAACTGAACTCAGTTAACTGCTGAGCCATCTCACCGGCCCCCACTAAGTAATCTTAATCTATCCTTTCACTAACGGTAATGTTCAGAGATGGCTACTACTTAGACAGATGCCTGAGATACATACATGTTAAAGTGAGTCAACAAAAATGAAGGAAGGCACGGAGAACAGCACACAGAAAATGAGATTGGGGGAGCCACAATGGGGACAGACCCAGGACAAGACAAAGTAAAGGGAAGTGAGTGCTGAGTACCAGACCATGAAGTCCAAAGGGATAAGAAGAGGAGAGATGAGAGGATGGAGATGAGAGGATGGAAATCTCACTGTTTTCTACTCCTCTTTACTTATTAACACTATGCTCTAACCAACTGAGCTCACTGGCTAAGTAATTGTATCACCATCATTTTTTAAATTTTACTCATACAACATTACCCCTTAGGTATATTTAAGTCTTTCTTTCAGATATAGTCATTCGTTCAATGTATCCTGTAGGGGGTGGTTCTAACGTTTTGATCAGGAATCTGTGTGAACACTGAAGGTCCTATTCCCCAATTGTTTTCTGATTGATCAATAAAGATGCTAGTGGCCAATGAGACGGGCAGATGTGCAGGACTTCCAGTTCTCCCACAGGCAGGCTAGCAGATGCAGGAGAGAGGAGCAGAGATTCACTATGCTTTGGAGGAGAGAGCCACCAGCCATGTGAGATCTAAGGTGGAACAGCCATTGGCTGCTTCCCTGACTGGGAGTGAGATAGCAGGCGGGAGGTTAGAAAGGCAACCAAGGGCAGATTTAGGGTGCTGAGCTGGGAGTGAAAAGAAGGGTGCAATGGCCAAGAGGCTTAGAAGAGCCCGGCCACTAAGCTAAAGCATATCAAAATAAGTAAGTGTTTGTGTGTGTGTGTGTGTGTGTGTGTGTGTGTGTGTGTGTGTTTGTCTTTCACACGTGGATCCAAGGGACAGGTAGTGCCTGGAGCTTAAGACAGGATAGTAGGAACTATGCACTACAGTGTCCCCAGTCTGACTGCAGTTCAAGTAGGCAATTAGTGACACTAATGAATCTGATAAATGGTGTCTGAAAACACATGTTTCTACTGAACGTTATAGACTGCTGGGCATGCTGATGTGCACTTTAGGCAGAACAAGGTACTGGGATGGAGAGAGACCTGTAAAAACAGACTTAAGACCACATCTATACCACAGCATCCGAAGAACGGGACGCAAGTGGAGGACACTTGCAGATGAGACTAGAATAGTAGAAAGGACGAGGCCACAATAAAAAGTTTCTGACATAACCACAAGGTAACACCTAAGAAAAGAAAGGCAAGAATATCTCAGATTAGTGTCCTAGAAGAGAGAGGAGGGGCTAGATAGATGCAAAGTAAAGAGACCAACTCCAAGACAACACAACAGCTTATCAGGGCTCTTCCTGACAGGAAAGGGAATCTGCAGTAGGGCCAAGGCAAAGAACACAATATTTAAAAGGAAAGAAAGGAGAAGACTAGAAGGATTTCTAACCTCGTTTAACCTGGGTTTCCGGTTTCTCAACCAGAGTGCTATGATCCCTCTGAGGGTCAAACAACCCTTTCACAGGATTCACCTATCAGACATCCTGTATATCAGATATTTACATTATGATTCATAACAGTAGGAAAATTAGTTATGAAGTAGCAATGAAAATAATTTTATGGTTGGGGGTCACCACAACATGAAAAAATGTATTAAAAGGCTGCAGAATTAGGAAAGTTGGAAACTACTATGTTCGGGGAAGTGGATAGACTTGCTCAGTAGCAGCAATAACACATTTTAATGCCCCTGTATAAAGTTCAACACTAAGAGAAATATGGAATCAGGTGTTGTAAGTGGTCTGTCCTACACTATCATGCCTGGTGATGCATACTGGAGTGCAGAACTCTTAACTGTGTCCACACAGTTCTGAAAGTTGCATACTCTTGTTCAACAACTCAACTCTGTCAAAGTTCCACTGCCAGCACCTGCAAGGAGCAGTTCACCCAGCAGCCCTTAAGCTTTACAACTGTTTCTCATTCCTATTCTGGGTATATTGAGATAAAAGAGAAAACAGATTACTAGTTTACAGTGTTTGAATCTGGGTTTTTCTTTGTAAAGGTTTAACTGATAACACCAAAACCACATTCACAGGATTTTCCCATTTCCTCACACAGAACACTTTCATACCTGGGTAACAGAAGGAAAAGTACTAAATATGCAGATAGAAAATAGGAATCTTATTTGAGAGAACAAATTCCTTTCCTGGTATATTTACAATTATCATATGCTTATTAAATAGAGGAATAAGATAATAAGAGGAATAAGATAACCTCTTTTCCTTGCTGGTTGGCTGTAAGCCTAATACACAGGATTTCCGATTTATTTTCAGTCTAAGTTAGAAATTTCAGTGTAGTTCACAAAAAGCTCTATGGTAGGAGGAAAGTCAGTGAAGCTACTGACTGAAAGTCAGTACTATCCCTAAGTACTAAACAACAAAAAGGAGCTTGAGGCCAGCTTGGTTCTCTCTCTAGTGCAAATCTAATCCTGCATAGCAGATATAAATAAAGAGACAATCCAGATTTGCTGATGGTCCTTTGTATAGAAATACTAAAGAAGAAAAACCACTGATACTCTCAAAATGTTCAAAATGAAGAGGCTGACCAAACAGGAAGAGCTAAAGCACCCACCCAGTAAGAAAAGAAAAGTAAGTGGAGGCTAATTAGGAAGATGAGCTCTTAACCAAGAGAGATTAGGACTATCTCATTTTAGGGAGTTGACTGTCATGGAAACTGTATGCTACTTTTAAAGACACAATCTGTGAAGAGATACTGGAGTGATAACTAGCCATATGGTGAACACAGACTGATGCAGTCAGTAGGAGACAATAAACTTGTTTCTCCTTAAAACTGCCACACAGAACTCAAGACTAATGTTAACTCCAAAAGGAATGAAGAGAAAGGTTCCTTCAGAGAGATGGAGCAGACAAGCGTTCTGTCCAAGCTGCTTTTCTATGTATTTTCAAAGCTATGTGCTATGTACCTGGAGAGGGGAGAGCAAAAGTACCACATTAACAGAGTAAGTTCAATCATTTGCAGTTATTTGAGTTATCTACCTGGGGATAGTTCTGTTTTTTTTTAACCTATTACTAGGCATTTCTCTCATGTAACACAGTTACATAAGCAGTTATAAAATTATGTTATTTTTCTTACAGAGAAAACCTATTCAAGAGAAGAATAAAAACTATTCTAAATCTCAGCTTGTACATTCTTATATAAGGTATTAACTTCCACCTAGTGGTCAGTTCTAGAATTGAAGACATGAAATTTCAAGAGGAAACATTCCGGTGAATAAGCCTTTAAAACAAAACAAAACAAAAACCCCACAAAACAAAAAACAAAAACCAAAGGCAAGGCAAGATGGCTCAGCAAGCCTCAGCAAGCCTCAAAAGCTGAGTTTCATCCTCAAGACCCATAGGGTGGAATAAAAAGAGCTGATTGCTGCAAGCTGTCCTGTGACCAATCATACCTGCGTGCACTCATACACATAATAAATAAAGGTAGTAACAGTAACAGAAAAGCAACCAAGGCCAGGAGCAGGGGCAGCAGAGTAACACATTACTTGCCTAGCATACAACCACCAGGGCCTGGATTTGATCCCCAGCAAGAAAAGAAGAGGGAGCACACCCTTACCTCCACTGTCTGATTTCTCCGAAATCCCAGATAATTTCCAAAAGGCTTTCATTTGTTCTGCATTCCTGTAATAAGAACAAGTAACTTCAAATTCAATCTTACAGTATCTAACACATGAATGGATACTCAATAAATGTACCTCAAATATTTTTATTGTAAAAACTATAGTGTCCCTTCAGAACAAGGTGTAGAACTCTCACGTCCTTCTCCAGTGCCATGCCTGCCTGGATGCTGCCATGCTTCTCACCTTGATGATAATGGACTGAACCTTTGAACCTGTAAGCCAGCCCCAATTAAATGTCCTTATAAAAGCTGCCTTGGTCATGGTGTCTGTTCACAGCAAATGGAAACCCTAACTAGGACACTGTTCCTTAAATTCTATGCATGCATAGCAACGTGCTTGCTAGGCACATGTAGGGGTCAGAGGATCTCCTTTCCACGGTTCTCAGGTTTACTAAGGTCATCAGGTTTGCACGGCAAGTGCTTAACCCACTCACCAAGCCACCTTAGAAGCCTAATCATTGTTAGTTTAAACAGTTAGAACTGTTTCAGCTGGAGACAAACAAAAATGTAACTGGAATGCAAAGATAGTTTACCATACTGCAGGAGGAAGGGACTGCATATTTGTGACTCCTCCATCCACTGGCACCACCACCTGTATGTTGGAAAGCACACTAGGTGCAACCATAGCTTCTGGGTTGTACTTGTAATCCACTCTCAGATCTGTGGTGCTGGCACTACATTTCCAGTACGTTGCAAGATTTAGAGGAGTGGACTGAATGCCATTTGATGATACCTTTAAAAAGAATCAAGCAAATAACTGTCTTTGCCTGAAGAGTAAACAAAGCATGTTCATGACATAAACACTTAAGCCAAATCACAATTAGGCAGCAAGGAGAGTGGTTATTGCTAGGTAAAGCACTCAGCTCAGAGGACCAGGAACAACCTACTAGCAAACTGCCATGATGCAGTTCCAAGATCCAACTGCAGAAAATCTGACTTTACAACCGATTCGGGACAGCACCCAGAAATCAGCATTCTAGTATATAATTTTATAAAGTCTAAAGCCTTTCAAAGGGAGAGTCTAAGATTCATCATTAATTATATATGAAATTATAAAGAACTTAGATATACATCAGTGAGAAGAAAGGTTCACCATGTGGATCCCAAAAGCCTAGAATTAATGCACTTCTAACTTCAAATATTTAGTAACTTTAAACATAGCGAATGGCATAATTCCTCCTGACTCTTCCTTGAAGCCATTCCTTTTGCCCACACCATTTATTTTCTAACTTAACAATATCATTTACTGATCATGCTTACCACGAGCCTGTCCCAGCACTTAACAAGCACTAATTACAAACATCTTTTTTAGAAACACAATTTATTTTAGTATCAATACACTATTAAAAATTCAAACATAAATAGAAAATAGAAAATTTATCTCTAGCATGTGAGTGCATGCATGCATGTGTGCTGCCAGGGATTAAACTCTTATCTAACAGTAATAACAAATCCAAAGAAACACTTATGCTGTGATACTAACAGAAACTATAAGTGTCTGCCATATTGAACTTTGACTGCTTTGGCATTTCGTTATGAAGAACAATGATACTGGAATTTTCAGGTTAAATATAAATTCATGTATAAATATTTACTCAGTAGTTTAGTCACAAACACACGATAAACACGTCATTTGGCTAAGTCATTAACTAACTAATATATTCTCAATTTCTGAAACAATCTTGCACTCTTGAAATGGACCTCCTTTGGTTCTGATATTTTATTCCTTTAGAGCTTTGCCAGATGTAAATTTAAGGTTGTCACAGCGATAGGGCACTCACCTGGTATTTTAATACATCTACATTATAATAAGAAGCAGCTGGATTTTGCTCTGACAGCTTCTTGAGGTAGATAGTAACAGCTTGCATGTTCATCCAGAAATCTTTTGTGTTGGCATCACATTGTGACGGATCACTATATATGTAAGAAACACTGTTATTACTTCACTTGACTTATCTTTTTCTTTCCTGTATTTACTCAGTTAGTGACCTGGGAAAAATTATTAGAAATGAACCAAAAGGGGGGGATGAGGGGAAAACTAAGATGAAGGACAGAGCTCAGCAGTTTCCCTGAACAACAGCTAGCAGCACTAACAGGAAACAAGAGGACAGCACAGAGCTGCTTAACTTAGCAAATAACGTTGGCATGGTCTTCAACGTCAACAGTTTCACAGAGAAAACATTTCTTAAAAAGACACTTCAGTGTTAATCTTAAGAGCAAAGCACACAAACCTGAACACAAGCTGTGAATTTGGAAGAATCTGCTCGAGTCTGCTGATGTTTTTTACCCTAAAGCACAGCACAGCTGGAGAGGGGTTGCTCGTGAAGACTTTAATAATTCCACTCGGAAATGATATTGTCACGTCTCCAGTGATCTTCACAATACACCTGACAAGGGAGGACATCGGCAAGTACTTAAATAAGATGTTCTAATCTCCTCTCAAAAAGTATGCTTGGCTTTAAAGGTATATGTATGTGTATGCATATATGTATCTATGTAAGCATATACATACAGCTGTTCATCTATCTGTTCATAAACACATGTATTTAATCCTTTTCTTTAAATCCTTATCTTAACTAAGATAAACTGGTATTAGAAAACTATAATGGCCTACTCTACTATTAAACACAAGCACACTTCTTTGTGTGTGGCAGCCACCCTTGGAAGACCTGTAGGGGGGCTTTGCTGGTAAAACCACCACTAACCCCTTGCAGTTATTTTTGCCTCTCGAGCCCTCTGAAACCCTGGGTTTGGTGATGGCCGTTGCTCCTCTTCTTCTGTTTCTTCCTTTGAAACTCATGGTTCATACTGTATTGCTCAGATGCTATCCCTCCAGCAGTCCCTCCGCATCTCCTAAAACCCCACGTCTCTGGCTCACTGCACATCTCTCTCTGCACCACTATTTCAGCCTAATTTTTTGTAAAGCTCACTATCCATCCAGATGGTCCTTTCAGTACCTGTCATCACCTAGCTCTTCTTTCTTGCAGTGGCTCTGTCCTTTAGGTCACTCAGCCAGGCCACAGTCCCTCCTCACTCACCTACTCAGATTCCTATCTGTCTAACTCGTCCCATCTAGCATCTACCTAACTCCTCACTGGCTGACCCCATTCTTATTATTCTTTCAAATGTCAGCCCGTACAGACCACCCTGAATTTCCAGGTTCCTCAGTAGACACCCTCCTTTGCATAAGCCCTCCTTACACTTTTACTAACTGCGTAGCTCAACAGTCTTGGCTAAACCTAGCTTCCTCCCCACATTCATGAAGCTGAATGTGAATGAGAAAAATCCACATGGTCACAGTTCTCTGATCTGCTCCCTTAGCATGACCTGGTAATCCACTCTTGTCTAGTCATTCACTCTTTTGCCACCTCAGGGCTTCTATTTCTCTTCAAGTCTACACTTACTCAGTGAGCTCCAGAATAGTGTATGAAGCTACCAACTTGTCCACATTAACAGCACTCAGCAAGCACTTCAAACTTGACATTCTAATCTCAACAAATCTTGATAACTGTTCTCAAACTATATTTAAAATATCATCACCACTTACACCTTTCCTGCTGACATTCAAGTCACCATCATCTCTTATCTGGGTTTCTGCAGCTAATCTTCTAACTCTTTCTTGGGTTTACTCTCGAAAGAACAGCCAGAATAGTACAAAACCACAAATAGCTTCATGACCGCTGAACTCAGAGTGTCCACTTGCCTTCTTGCCTTCCTACAAATTAATTCCTAATTCCTTACCATGGCCTACAAGAGCAATCTGACCTGGGACCTTTCTGGATGCATCCTCAACCACACTCCTACCTTTTCCTATTCAGTGACCTGTTTCCCTTCACTGTCTCCTGAATATTCCAAGCATGCATTTTCCCTAGATCCTCTCCCATGGTGTTACTCTCCCAGGTGTGGATGGTTTGCTCCACCATATTTTTCAAATATCTGCTTAAAATCTCCAAAAGGTTTTTCCCTACTCTAATTTCTCACCTTCTTACGCCCCTCCCCCCCCACACACACACTTAGTAACATGTATCACTGCACACTATCTGCTTCTCTGGTTTTCTTTACTATAATGAAAGCTCAGGAGATCTCTGTTTTCTGAAGCAGCTTTAGTACTTATCAAGAGTCTTACTGGTGTGATAGTGCACACCTGTAATCCCAAACACTTGGGAGGCAGAGACAGCTGAATCTCTGAGTTCCAGGCCAGCCAGGGGTACACACAAAGACCCTGTCTCATGAATAACTGAAAGAAAAGAAAAAAGGAAAAAAAACAGGAAAAGGGAAAAAAACAGTCTTACACATAGTGAGTGAATGTATGCTGACTACTAAACTTGAGACAAGAGAAATGGAGGCTGGAAATAGCATGACAAATAAGAGTGCTTGCTGCTCTTATAGTGGTCCCAAGTCCAGCTCCTTGCAGTTCATTCCAGTTCCAGGGGCTCTCATGTCCTCTTCTAGCCTTTGTGAGTAACAGGCATGCACACGGCATACATACATGCATGTAGGGAACATATACACACATAAAACAAAAACAAAATCTTAAAGTAGAACCCCTGGATACACACATACACACATACACACATACACACTATAAAACCAACTACATAAAAAAAAAATCAAAGTATAAATTAAATTAAAATTTACCACTAAGCCCCAATTCCTGCCCCACACCTAACACAAATGCTTATGTATATTTAAAACTAACTTGGTAGGATCTGCTCCTTTAAAGTAGGCATTGACAGACTCTGTAAGGGCGACTGCCACAGGTAAAGTGTCCTGGTTCCCAAGGCTGACTGGACTGGGACCCCGTGATACACCTGGAATAGACATAATTTATTTGTTAAATCATCTTAGAAGACACACACCAAATACTAAGATTCATACCATTAACAGGACAGATTCATCATGTTAGGTTGTCACGAAAGAACTTATTACTGGTTTCAATAATTCTGCAAGTATAAACCTAGAGGTTAAAAAAGACATCATAAAACAAATTAGAACATAATGTGAAACACATACAAAGTCTACAAGGCTATAAAACTGATTTTTAAATGGAAAGACACAGGATGGTTAAGAAGTATCAAAAGGCAAAGTCCACTGATTTGAAAAGCTAACAACTACTGCAGACCCCCAAAACCTTCAAGTATCAGTTTAAAGGTTTATCAATCAGACACTTCAGGCCATTATATTAGATTTTTGCCTGTTATGTTTCTCCAAATAATAATAGCTCATATACTAGTTGTTATTACAATTCTTTTTAAATCCCTCTTTGATGCCTATATATCCTAAGTATACTGTATTTGGACCGCTTGGTGTCAGACATCTATCAGATTTTGGAGTGTTTCATATCTTAAAGTATTTGCATGATCTCCATCAGCCTCCATTATCTCTAACCTAAAATCTTCAAATCTAAAATGTCCCCCATATCAAACTGTTTTGAGAATTGTCACCATACAAACTTTTGAATTTCAGATTTTCAATTTCTAAATTGCAGGTGCTTGGATTATTTTGGATTACAGTCCCATATTACTTTGCCTGAATAAATGTCTGACACTAAACATCATTATTTTGAAAGCCAATTTAATTTTCATACTGTCAGAATACCTTTTGAACTATATCACATAAAGATTGTGATTTTAAAAGCATAATAAAATACTGAACGAATCTGTGAACTAATTTAATGTTCAGCTATTTTTACAGTCATTGTGGCCAAATACCTGACACAACTCAAGAACAATTATTTATATTGGCTCACGGTTTCACGGGGCTTAGTCCATTGAGGTTGCCCTCATATGCTTCAATAGAATATCATGATGGCAGAAGTATATGGTGGGGGATGATAGGAAGCAAGGGGAGAGAAAGGGGCAGGACCAGGCACAGCCTTTAGAGGCTAGGACTTTCCTCTGTCTATGTGGGTCCCAGACACTTTGTACTAACATGCAAAATCTTCCAAAACAGTGTCACCAGTTTGGGAGCAAAATATTCAACACAAGAATAGCAAGGCTTGTTTCATATTGCTTTTTAATCTAAACTACCTCCCTCCCCACTGAGGCAGCACACAAATGTTGTGGTCTTAACTCCTACCTCCATTATTTCTTTGACTTTTAAGGCAGGGTCTTGCTGGTCTTACCAATTTTTAGGTGCATGGTTAAAGTACAAAGAAATAAAACAAATAATACAGTGCAACCACCACATCATGTATTTCTATAACTTCCAATCATATAAAACTGGAACTCTGCACCTATTAAACAATTACCCTCCATATCCATACCTCTATTTTACCCACATCTGGTAACCATCACTGTACTTTCTGTCCATGAGCCTGACTCTAGGAACCTCATAGAGATTAGATCAAATAATATCTGATAGCACAATGTATTGAATATTCATACTGCAGTATGTCAGATTCCCTTCCTTCCTAAGCTAAGTAATACATCCTATGGCATACACATTTTATATGTTTCTATGGTCCGTTTTCTTGCTACTGTAAATGGATGGTAAATGGCACTGCTACACATGGCTGTAGAGAAACTGCCTCTTTTGAGTTCCCGCTTCTCATTCTTTTGGATGTGTACCTAGATGTCAAACTGCTAGACAATACAACTAATTCTGTTAATTTCCTGATGAGCTGACATACTGTTCTCCACTGTAGCTATAAAATATACAGTCCTATCAACAGTGCACAGAGGTTCTCAATTTTCATCAAATCTCTGCCAGCACATGTTGTTATACTGTTTTGTGATTTGTCTGGCAGTCATAAGGATGAAACTCAGGGACCTTTACATAAGAAGCAAAGTTTGTGACCTATATCCCAGTCCCAATGATTTTCTCATTAAAAAGAATTAAACAGCTGGTTTTCTGAACCTGAAGGGTCTGCATTTGTAGATTCAGCACACAGAATATGTGAGAAAACACTATTTTTTGTTATCTTCATTCCCTAAACAATGCAGTATTAACAACTATCTGCATAACATTTATCTCATCCTACATATTCTAAGTAATGTGAAGAGGATTTAATGTAGACAGAAGAATGTGTACAGGCTACATAAAAACACAATGGCAATTTTATATAAGGGACTTCAGCATCCATGACTTTTCTTTTTATCACTGCAAGGTTGTAAAAACTAGTCTTTTATGGTTCCAAGGCCTTTCCTTAAACATGAAATTCATATTTTCCTTTGAATAGCTCACAAATAAATATCAGCACACAAAGATAAATTAGCACTTGCTATTACTTTGACTATAAAAAGCAAAAGAAACCAGGCTGAGAAGAAAGCTCGGTTGATACAAAAGCTGACTGCCAGCCCCCATACAAAGAAGTCGGGCACGGCAGTGCATGTTTATAACCCCAGTTATAAACTAGAGAGGGGTAGACAGGTGGATCCCCAGAACTTGCTGGCCAGTCAATTTAGCAAAATTGGTGAAGAGACCCTCAAAAAATTAAGGTAGATCACAATCAAGGTTCACATATGCTGTTGATCGCTGACCTCCATGTACATACTTGTAGACACTCGCACATGCGCGAGCACACACACACACACACAGAGTGCTCACTGACAGAGCAACTGACAAGCAGGTTTCACACACAACACTAAATTAAAAAAAGAAAAATATTTTACCAAGTCAGTTATTCATTTAAGTTTTCCAACATGGTCATATGATGATAATTCTTGAACTAATCTCCCCATAAACTGTGATGCTTTTTATGAAATACAGGCAAGCAAAGAGTTAGAAGGTTGGGGGGAGCTCAAAAACCACTTTACCATTTGGTATATTCACATTTCTGTTTTTGTCTTAATTACATTTTTGCTTTCAAAACCATAATCTACATGTAGACTTCAAAATAATAAGGTTGCAAAGGAAATATTTACCTGTCTAAAATAATAAGCTTATTCTGTATTTCTATTTAAGCATTTTTTTTTGGAAGTGAAAACAATCTGTACTCTTAGTACGAACACTTTCATTTCCAGTTTTGGTTTAACTACTACATATTTAGAAAGTGTTACGTTCTGAAAATACAAAGCATGTAAGCACCTAGGATAAGCAGGATACAGAGAACTTTCCTTCAACCCTGAGTATTTCTATGTACTTCCTTTCAGCACAGTATCCACGTGGCCTTTGCTCTCATAGTGCAGGTATTACGTATTTTTATTTGATGTGTAAGCCCCAGTGTTTGCCTGAACGCACTGACTGCATCAAACACCTAGAACTAGAGTTATAGACAGTTGTCAGTCAGCATGAGGATTCTAGGACCTGAAACCTGGCTCTCTGCAAGAGCAGCCAGTGCTCTTAACTGCTGAGCCAAGTCTCCAGCCCTTTTTATAACACTGTTAAGGCTGACATATGTGGTTTCTTTTCTAATCATTCTATTCTAATAGCTTGAGAGTTCCAATTTGTTGATTTTTAATGCTTAGGCAGGATGGAAGAAAATGCAAGATCAGTATGCATTTTATAACAGAGATATGGTCTCATACAGTGACTGGACATAATTAGCACAAGATTGAGATAGTTAATCTTAGGGTTATTCTTGACTGCTGACACACCATACAGTGCTGGAAGAGGAAAAACATAAGTGAAATATTTTAGAGCTTTGGGAGCATTAGTCACACATATATGGGCTTCTGATACGATACCTGGTGTGGTCTCACAGTGCTTTTCAATTTCAGAGAGTGTCCCAATCAAATTATCATCTTCTATCACATTTAAATAAAATATTGTAGGGAAAGAAAACATTTTCAAGAAACAAGAAAGTCAACAACTTCAACTCTCAACAGAGCTGATAGTCATAACAAAGAAAGAACTTTTTATACAGACTGAAGACCCTCTAATGCAAAAACATGGTATTCATCTGCCTTGCCTATCTCATTTCTTGTCACATGCTACTGGATTTCCTATTGTCAACACTAGGGACTAAAACAATAAACAAACACACACCAGTATTCAAAACCAACTTAGCATTTCCATCATAAAACTTTCTGAATCAGGTACATCTAATGCAGGGATGTCTCAGCAGAGGCCCGCAGGGGCACCTCCTTCCCCCACACCTGACTACACAACTACCAAACGTATTCCTTCTCCCTTATATTTTTATAAAACACAACATTTGATGCAGAGACTTGGATTTAGACACTTGAAGATTCACATCCATTGCCACATGGAGAGCCATCATTCACTAGACTTACCCACTCAAACTTCAGAGAACTGGTAAGCTTCCTTCCCCACTGATCAGCGTAAACACCCCCTGGTCCCAGGGAGCGTTCTTGAGTTCAGAGCCGCCCCTGTGCTGCCTTGAGGATGGAGACATTCCGACTGTCTGCATCCCAGGATAGATGTGACTGCAACCCAACATGCTTATAGCTCACAGTACCTGTCCACGTCAGAAAGCTGGACATACCCATATGCAATGAAGATGCTAAAGCTTGTCTTGGTTACTCAAGCTGCCTACTCAATTTCTAGTAGAGCCCATCTTTTCTTATGACTAAAGTATAAATTTTGTGGAAACAAAATAAAAAAAAAAAACATATGTACAAACCAAAATAATGCTGTTCATTCAAAGAACAAACTTATTAGTTATACTCAATTACATACATTTAAAATGGGAAAATGTACAAGACATGTAAAATAAAACAGTAGCATCAGGCTTGAACATTGAGAAATCAAACCACTCACATTTCCGTCAAGCCTATACTCGTGCAATCATCATACCAACAAGATGCATTCCTTATAAGTCAGCTTTGATAAGTTAAACTGGATTGATTAAATTAGCTTAATTATAGGTCATTCACAAACAGCATGTACCACAATCACCTGGAAAGCATGTAAAAGTCTGGGCCTCCAGTCCTGTGTGTCTGACTTTAAATATCTACATTTCTATTAGGGCCCAGGTGACACAGATGCTTGTAGGACCACGACAGCAAGAAAGAGCAGCTATTACTGAGACGCAAACGGCTGCACCTGAAACGCAGCTGGTGCGCTCCGGCAGCTTTGTGTTTGTTTTCACAGTGACAATGGGTTAGAAAAATAATAAGAACTTGTAAGAAGCCTGAATAAAAGAGACAATGCTAAAAAAAATCTTAAGTAAAATCTAGATGCAGTAAAACATTGGTTTTGTTTGGTACAGTTTAGATTATATAAATAATTTCAGCCTAATAACTTATTTTTGATATTCGTGATTAAATTTCTATAAAATAAATAATTCACCACAAGCACACAACATTCTTTCATTGAATAAAATGCTCCAAGAAAACGATTTTCAAACACAAACTTGGTTTTCCTTTTTTGTGTATGTATTTTTTGTGTACAACATTGTAAATTAACCCGACTATGTCAAGATCCTCCAGAAATGAAGTTACAGGTAGTTGTGAGCTGCCATGTTTGTGCTGGAAATCAAGCCTGAGTCATCTACAAGAGCAGCAGGCACTCTATTAACCATTGAACTATCTTTTCAGCTCCCCAAGCACACACTTTCTTAAGAACGCAACTGTGAGTTCACAGTAGAACTGACTGCATTGTACAGTATTCCTTTAGTAATTTATACTGACCAGCAATTTATATATTGACAAATTCTTAAGAGTTTCAGCAATAAATACCCCTAGTCTAGAAAACAATAACTAAAACAGAAAAAATGTGGTCAGTTTTACAAGTGTCAAGTATATGTCCAGAAAAACAAAATTTCTCATGTTAAATTCTTCACTGCTCACTAGAGAAAAAAAAGGTTATGTGAATGTGTCTCCTTCTCTGTTAATGAAAGTCTGAAAGTGAGCTGGCTCAGCAGCTGCTACACTGCAGTCACCCACAAGGTTGGCCAGGTTCTCACTTTCTGCATCTACTCAAACTGCTACAGTGGGAACCATAAATGCAGAGTGCTCATGTGCTGGCAGGGTTTCCATGCAAAGGACAATGGCTACATTAAGTTGGACTAAGCAATTTTTCTTAAATAGATTATTCAAGGCCAACTATGAGTGAAAGAGCTGACACTAGTCTTTGTATATAAAACTAAAAAATTTAAGACCTTCTAAACAATATTTGTGGTGGCACATGCCTTTAATCTTTCGGGGCAGGGGCAGGCAGATCTCTGTAAGTTCCAGGTCAGCCAGGGCTATGTAGAAAGACATTGCTTCCATAAAACAACAACAAAAACCTGTGTGTGTATATACATATTTTTTACCTGTGTAAATGTAAACCCAATGCTTTGTATGCTAACTTTCATAACAATAACCACTTACCTACTGTTGGTGTATTGGCAGCACTCAACGAAGCAGACGAAGAGATAGAAGAACTGCTCTCTGCGCGGGCTAAGGGAGCAGTAGGAGGTGGGCTGGTGTTGGAAGTTACAGGTGGGCTGAATGGCCTGGGCTTAAAAACAAAAAGTTATTTATCAAATGCTAAGAAAAGTCCTCCTTCCTTGTCAGAGAAAAATTTTAAGTCTTAACAAACCATTCAACTTTACCATGAGTTTCTTTTAACTACGTATTAGAAGTTATGCCAAATCACTTCTAAGAATATACTGAAACCTAGAAAGGCTATTTTAAAATAATGCTATCAAGAAGGTTTGTATACAAAATATTCTCTGTATTTTTAAAGTATACTTAATATACTACTCATAAGTGAAATAAAAGTTCTTCATATACTACCAAATTGCTTCCCAGAAGGATTATGTACACTATTTGTATAAACATGAGATTAGTTCTCTGTATCCTATCAGTAATAACAGGTAAATCACAAAATAAAAACAATTTTTAAACGTTCTAGTTCATTTTTAAAAGGTATATTTTCAATCTTTTTGTTTTACTGTTTATGTGTGTGTTTGTGTACTTGTGTTTGAATGGAAAGGATATGTGAGTGCCCATAGAGGCCAGATAAGGGCACTGGATCCCCTGGGCTGGAGTTACAGGTGGTTGTAAGTTGCCCAAAGTAGGTGCTACTACCTTTTTGGGTTTTTTTGTTTTTGTTTTTGTTTTTGTTTTTGTTTTTTTCAAGACAGGGTTTCTCTGTGTAGCCCTGGCTGTCCTGGAACTCACTCTGTAGACCAGGCTGGCCTCGAACTCAGAAATCCACCTGCCTATGCCTCCCAAGTGCTGGGATTAAAGGCGTGCGCCACCAAATGCCCAGCAATGCTACTACTTTTAAAGAAACTTGAAAACTATAAAGCAAAAATAATTCATAAAGAACATTTCTAAAATATCCAAGTAAAAATAATAGCTATGTAAAATATGAACTACGGGCGGTGGTGGCGCACGCCTTTAATCCCAGCGCTTGGGAGGCAGAGGCAGGTGGATTTCTGAGTTCCAGGACACAGGACAGCCAAGCTACACAGAGAAACCCTCTCTCGAAAAACCAAAAAAGAAAAAAAAAAGAAAAAAAAAAAAAAAAAAAAGAAAAGAGAGAGAGTATGAGACACATAATTATAAAAAAAGTAAAATATGAACTAAAATATATGCCTCATAACTTTTTAAGTCATCACCTACCCTCAACAATGTCCTTACAATTTTATACACATGAAGTCAAGTAAGTGCATGTTCCCTAGGACTCTTAATAAAACTTACCTAACAGTGAACAACTAATAAGTCTGTCCTTACAGTAAGCGATAATTCACTGTCTAGGGTCAAATATTTATGCATTAGGGAAACAATGAAAGAATATATATACTAAAATGTTAACATAGTTATCATTGATAATATATTGAGAAGATTCAATTTTTTGTGTGTTTTCTGTATTTCCCAACATGATTTAGAAGCAAGAAACAAGTTTTATAAACAGAAAAAAAGACGTGTTACAAATTTGTGATTTGAGCTGGAGAGATGGTTCAGTGGTTAAGAGCACTGGCTGCTCATCCAGGGGCCCTGAGTTCAATTCCCAGCAACCACATGGTAGTTCACAACCATCTGTAATGGGGTCTACTGCTTTCTTTTGGCATGTAGGCAGACTGAGGATTCATGCATAAAATAAATAAATAAAAATTTTAAAACTTAGTGATTTTTATATTACTTAATCATCTCCTTGGCAGCTTGCACTTAAGACTTTATCTTACTTTCAGTAAGTCAGTTCACTGGGATAAGACATTAATTAAAGAGGCTGTCACTTCCCCATGTGACCTTCCACTCAAGGTACATTTCCTATCTATCTATATACCATGTTATAGGCTTTATAAAAACTGCTGTGGACATGTAGCTAGCTAACACATCATGCAGTAAAAGGTACAGATACTAAGTCCACACAATGTGAAATATACTCTAACAAAAATACAAGTATATGCAAGTAAGCAAAGAATGATACAATTTGCTGGAGGAGTGACCAAAGACAGCTGATGGATAATAGCTGGGTCTTAAAGAAAAAGGCCATTTTTGCTTAGTAAAAACTGTCACTTCAAATGGAGGAATACAATAAGAAAATGCAGATGTGGAAAATAACAAGAACCAACTCAATGGCAGCATGAGTGTGTGCTTATCATGCACAAGGCCCAAAGTTTACTCCTATCTCCTTACAGCCCCTCCCCATCCAGAAAAGAGAACAAAAGGAAGAATAAAGAGCATATTGTGTTTGGAAACCAGCAGAAAGTTTAGAGTGGCTGGACAGCCGCTAAAGGGGCACTGGTATGGCGCCTCGGGCTGTGACACTTTAAACTTCCATTTACATTCAACTAAAGACTCAACCTCAATGATTACACTGCTGGAAATAGATAAGAAGGGAAAAAATAAGTGTGGGTTTCAGAAATGTAATTAAACAACAATTAGTGTGAAAGATGAAACAAAAGGCTGGCTTGGGAGCTCAGAGGCGTTCCTGCCATTATTGATGACTTTGGAAAACCGGCGCTCCTTATTTTGTACTTTTGTATCAGCTAAATACAGTGGGCAAGAATAGACAAATGCCCCCTGGGAACCTCCAACAGTAAGGCCTAAACATAACACATTTTTCCTTATATATTACAGTTAGGCAAGAATTACATGAACTTGCTTATTTTGAGTCAATGGACACTGGCTTGTGTAATATACCACCAACTTCTTAAAGGAAACCCCTGTCCTCATAGGCAGTTTGATGCTTTGCTAGTATGATTTTTGAGATTATATGAGAGAGAAAAGTATGACTGGAGAAAGTTTCTATTCTTTAAGGAGTTTAGAAAAAAGCTTTTAACTATGAAGGGGCATATAGAAAAATAACTGTATCTTAAGTCAAAATAATTGTATCATTTTTAGAGAACAGTTTAATCTTTTCGATCTTAGCGCTTGGAAGGTAGAGTTAAATGAATCTCTGTGAGTATGAGGCAACCTGGTCTACATGATGAGCTCCAGGACAGCCAGGGCTACACCCTGTCTCAAAAATAAAATAAAATAAAATAAAAGACTGAAAACAGTTATATAATTTTAAAAAATCTTGAGTACATACTATTTCATTAATCCCACTCAGTTTGCTTGAAGTAAGCTTTGGTCTGGAAGCAGGCCTTGGAGGCGGAACAATGGTGCCTAAAGAAAGAGGAGTCGTGGGTCTGGCTGATGGGAGAGAAAAGAGAGTTTGAAGAGAATCATCAGTATGTAGCAATCCTTAGATAAAGACAGAAGAGGATTCGAAGATCATTTTTTTTAAATATTACTCATTTATTATTATTTCTAAGAGTAAACTGTTGCTGTCTTCAGACACACAAGTAGAGGGCAGACACACCAGAAGAGGGCATCAGATCCCATTACAGATGGTTGTGAGCCACCATGTGATTGCTGGGAATTGAACTCAGGACCTCTGGAAGAGCAGTCAGTGCTCTTAACCTCTGAACCATCTCTCCAGCCCTCAAAGATCATTTTTAATAGTATTAATATAATCAAGGATATTTGTTGAAACACCTAGAATCTATCCATCAAATATTCTTTGATCAAAGCTACTGCTGATATTCAATTATTAAATCAATTATTAAATCTTCCAACAAAACTGACACACAGAAATTTTATCCCTTTCAACTTTTTTATACATATATGAAAATTAAATCTGATAAATCAGTTGATAAAAATAAACTAATTCACATTTAAATGCCTTTGGTTTACTATCAACATAACTAATTCACAGAGCCTAATGTGAGCAAGGCTTTGCAGCTGTGCCTGCAGAATAATGTGAATGCCAATTAACACAGTTAACTTTAATTAAACTTTGTGATCTAACTTTAGAATCACTGTAATATTCTTCATAATAAACCATTAAAGACTTTATTAATTTGCTAAAAATATTACCCCAAATTAGTAAACCTCATTATTTAAATTTTCATAATATCTTCATTCTTCAAAGTCCTGTATGGAATTTACTGTTGTTTGTCTATGCCATTTGTAACATTTTATAATTTTGAAAAGCAGTATTCCTAACTTAAGTACCTTTATCATAATATTAAATAAATTTCAAATATGTGTGTGTGAATAAAAATACCAAAGCAGAAAGGAAATGAATTACAGAGCCAAATATTTAAACTATCTTTATAAAATTATTAATTTAGTTTTAAAAAATTTCACATGTCTGCTCCTCCACCATGTCTGCCTGTATGCAACCATGCTTTTTGCTATGTTAATGGACTAAAACTCTGAACCTGTAGGTCAACCCCAACTAAATGCTTTTCATTGTAAGAGCTGCCTTGGTCATGGTGCCTCCTCACAACAATGAAACCCTGACTAAGACAGTCTGCATGGAAGTTAGAGGACTAGGTGTGGGAACCAGCTCTCTTCTACCATATGGGCTCCAGGATGAAACTCCAGTCATTAGGCTTGACCACAGAACCACCTGCTGAGTCATTTTACTGGGCGTTAAATATTTCCAAAAAGAATGATTTTCAAAACCTTTGATCCACTAAAAAATATGTACTATAATTCAAACATTAAAAAAATAAAGTGAGTAGAAAAAATATATTTGGCAAACTCTCTACATTTACAAATGTGCAAAATTCAAAACATGTAAGTACCAGCCTAATAAAAAGCTAAAAATCCTTGGTAATCACTGAAAGAGTATAAAGAAACTAAAAGAAAAGGCACTCACAGGATGGAAAACAAACTCACAGAAGGAATTACCATTAGAGAGCACATAACATGAAAGTATTTATTCACATTTAAGGAAGGAAGCCTAAAGCTGGTAAAATATCAAATCTGCATTCAGAGGCTGCTGCCTCCTTCCAAATGCTACCAGTCTTTCATGTTGTCCCTGTCCCTGAATTTGTAGGTATATTCTGAAGAAACGTACACCAACCTGAACTTTAACTAAACACTTTCCTGTGCTATTAAGTGGCTATTTTAAAGATATGATCATATCTGTGAAACTAGTACTGAGCTAGACTCAGTACTTCAAGCTTGTTAATGAGCTTACCATGACAGAGGCATTTCTACATGAGTTACTTATCAGCAGGCCTGTCCAAGTGGCATTTCAAATGGACTTAGCCAAGTCATGTAAAAATATAAACTTCAATTCTTTCCCATAATCAGAAGTACTTTATTAAATACTTTAATAAAAAATATCGCTACTAGTTTTTAGTATTTACTAAAAGCCAGTAACAATATTTACTAGCACTAGTGTTTATAAATGAATATTATATCTGCACTTATCTCCATCAGACAGTGCTTTTAGAAGCCACTGGAAGAAAACAGATGATTCTGATTATTTCCATTCTTAAGTGTTCTGGGGTGTTCCATTTTTTACGGTGGTAGTAGTGATGGAACTCACTATTACTGGGTGATAAACTTAATCAGGGGAAAAATGCTGCTACTATATTCCCAAAAATAAGACTTTGCATATATATATATATATATATATATATATATATATATATATATATATATATTATATATATATATATATTATCAGGGTCTTTTTTTTTTTTTAACCTGATGACGATGATGACGAAGTTAGTGGAGCTGAAGATGGCTCAAGAGATGATCCAAACAGGGGGTCCCAAGCAAGTAAATCATTGGTCCCTTTCCTAGAATAACATTTTTGAGAACAATGATTATAATGATTATTATTAGCATAAAAACATTTTTTGTTCCACAAAATTCTAACAGTTCAATAAACGTGATTAAATAGTTAGACACATTGAGAAATTTAGTCAATAGACTTTAGCAAACAGCATTAAGCATAATTTACAATATAACATCTGATTGGCAGGAAAAGTGATAAGGATTAATCTTTGATCATACTTTGCTAAACTCAAAATGAGTATGAAGAACAGTAATTTTAGATTTACAAATGAAGAAAAACAGCAATGTAAATGAGCTGTCCAATAGACACAGCTAATAGATTCTAAACAGTCTGAGTTCTAGTATACTCTAGAATATAAAATTCAAAAGAAGTGAATCTGTAAGAAATTCTGAATAGAATGTAGGTCTATTCTGTCAAAATTATTACAATGACCAAAAATCACCTATCTAGTATTTCAACATGCACCAGTGCAAATATGTCCTACCTTGTACAATAAAGCCTACTATTGTAGCTATCATAGGTGAAATCTAAAGATTAAGCTTTATATGCTTTACAAGTTATAAATACAACAAATACCTCCACTGTCCTCATTTAGTACCTCACAGGCACCAAATAATCTTAAACTACCCACTTCACTAAGCTGAATGTTCTCTCATATAAAAGCATTAACTCAAAGATAGTACTCGTGCTGGAACAGAAGTGAGAAGGAAATCACAGAACACTGGCAAACATTTTTTTTTTCTTTTTCCTGTTTTAAGAGCTAGAGAGATGGCTATCTGGCTTCTTGCCTTTTCATTTTAATTGAGATACTCCATCTTGAAGCTCATGACATATGGTCCATTTTACAAACTCACAACCAAAAGTAAAGGGGAAAATGACAAAGAGATGAGAAAATCCCCATAAAAAGCTGAAACTACAAATGCATGAACTGAAAACACCAACATGTGTTAGGAGGCAGGACAGCTACCAAGACTAACTGCAGTTTTGTTTTGTTTTTTAGAAAATGATCATAAAAAGACGTTTCACATGAAAAGAAATTAAAATATCTAAAAGCTCCAACATAAAATTTTACAGGTCAGAAAACAACATGACTAACAAATAACTGCAAAATTCTAGAAAAAAGAAGACGACAAAAGAAAATACTTAAATCTAAATGTGTATCTTAAAAAAGGTCTAACTAAGCAGGGTGTGAAATCTCTACACAGTAAACTACTAGCTGTGACATTACAATGCCAGCCCTTTAGCAGAGCGTGAGGGCTCTACACAGTAAACTACTGGCTGTGACATTACACTGCCAGTCCTTTAAGAGCTGCCCAGAGGGACTGGGTGGGGTGGCAGAGAGGAAGAAAGAGAGAGTTGCTTAAACCCACAGAATGTACAGGACTGGCTGACCCTCTGATGCTCTTTGGATGATCCAGGTCAGGATGCAAGTTCAGTAACAGTAACAAGTGTACTCATCTGGTAAGGGATTTTGAGAAGGAAGCTTGGCGCATTAAGGGTAGGGGATATTATATATATATATATATATATATATATATATTATCCAGTTTTCACCCAGTTTTGATCTTGACCTAAAATTGCTTGAAATAATACAGTCTATAGTAAAGTCTATTTAAAGAAATAAACAGCAAACTTACTCAGTGGGTAGAGAAGTCGGCTTTGATTTTGTTAACTCTTCGTCTAAGTAAAAAATTAAAGTATTATGAAAAACTAATAATCTGAGACAAAAATATTTTAATTAAAAGTTCCTCTATATACTTACATATTTCAATGCTAAAAACAACTTAGAAGTTTTGGAATAGAAAAAATAAATATAAACAATTGTGAAAAAAACAAAGCTGAATTTCCGCTGATTCTTTTTATTAGCTTTATAAAAGAAAACATAGACTGTAACTTTAAAAATTATAAGAGCTGGGCATAGTGGTTCATGCCTTTAATTCCAGCACTCCAGAGGGCAGACAGGTAAAATCTGTGTGACTTCAAGGCCAGTCTGGTCTACATAGCAAGTTCCAGGACTATACAGAGAAACCTTATCTCAAAAATAAGTAAGCAGTAAGAAAAATTAGAAGAGATGTATAAGTACTTGTGTGTATTCTATGTAAGAATGTTAACTGGTGAGTCCTACCGTCAGCTTCATGTTCTCAGAATATTACTACTGACTACTACACAATCATTGGTAGTGATGAGCTACTGAAAGAGGTCCTAATCTTTGCTGCTGCAGTTTGCATCTGTAATGAATGCATCTGACCAGTGAGACCAGCACTGCAGTGAGGTCTTATCAGTGAACATGAACTTCTGCCACACCTTAAATGTTCTATATCCCCCAAGTATCAACTGATGACAGCAGTAATTCACAATGGGCCCCGAAGCTCATGAGGAGTACCACACTGTAGGTTATACCTGCTGACACTGGTTTTCCCTTGGTTTACTCTGGATGTTTGTTCTGTCTTGAAATGCTTGCTGCACTGTCTTCCATCTTACAGCAACTCCACTTAGCCACATTTTCTCTTACAGCCTCTGCCATCAGACATTTCTTTATAATGGTAAATCCTTATTTTCATTTTGTTCTTTATTATTAATTCAATGGGGGGCTTTTCAATTGTGCTAAAATATTAATGAAGACTAATTCTTACTAAGCATTCTATTTACAAAACTACAAAAAAACTCCTATTAAATCTGATTTTTAGTATATAATTCTGCAAAAGATGTTACATCCTAAAATTTTTAGTATTATACAGTTACTATTCTGAAATTATAAAGTAGAAACTACAACTGTAAAATGACTTTAAAATAAGCAAAGCTGAAGATTATTACTATTTTATAAAACATTCTCCTACCCTCGTCCTCCCGAGTGCTGGGGTTTGACCCCATGGGGTGTGTATATGCTAGAGTCAAATCGGCAACAAGTCACAGTTCACTTTAACATCCTCAATCAGAAGGCCTTCCCTAGCTTTGCTGACGTCTGAAACCCTGTAAGCTGTATAAAGACTAAGCAATGTCTCTCAGTGTAACGAGGAACACTATGAGTTGTTTGTTTTCTGCATAAAGTATACTCTAGTCAACCAGTAAGCCTAGCAATACAAAGAGCAGTAATTCCTTAGCTACACAAGGCTGAGACTAGCAATGTGCCTGATAGTCTTACATAAAATAACCAAGTCCTATATCAAACTTACTAGATGAATTCCGATTCATCTGCACCTAAAACAGAAAATGCAAAATTTAACTATTATTAAAAAAAGTAATTTAACTTGGTAACAAACTATTTGATAAAACGTTAGTTGATAAAACTACCAACCTAGTTTATGTGGCCTTTATCATATATACTTAATTTTAAATTCCATTTACAAAAAATATGTTTAAAAAACTCAGTAATTATAAATATACCTCTACATATAAGCATAATTTCTAGTGTAGTAATTGAATTAAAAAAGTAAAATACATGTATCTAATAAAATGTTCTTAAATATTATCAATATCTAAAGCAAAATACTACAATAATAATCTAAATTTAACAAAATTTTGAAAATCAAATGTTTTATTACACTAAGTTTTTAAAAGTCAATAGGCAAAATATAAAATCTGGCACTTACTGGACTGTGTCTCTAGTAGTGCATGGAAAGAAAGAGAAAAACAATGTTCAGTATAGAATTTAATTCTCTTTTCACACTTAATTTGTCTCTTCCCTTCTAAATCCTACTTAAAACATATTTACCTTAAAACACATGGATAGGGAAGAAATTATACAAGTTAACCAAATAGGCAACAAGATGTATGCAAAGATATCTTCCTTTCAAATCCAATAGTCACTATTAAATTTTTCCTTTGACTATTTTCTGGGTGTGAAATTAATATATATTCATTTAAAAACAAACAGAAAAAAGCAGATGAGACATAAAAGCTTTAACAATACCTACGACCTCAACTGTTCGTAAAGATGTTCATAACATTTTAATGTGTGTCCATCTCTTTAAGCTTTTGCTTGTGTGTATTTTTAGTTATATGCTGTTACACAATACAAATTTTCAATGGTTCCTAATTTTCTACTTCGCATATACAAGACTGTTTATAACTACACACTCATCAATGTTAAAATAGTAATGATATAATAAATCCTCACTTCAGAAATCTTTAAGGCACGACCTTGAGAATTTATAGAATCTTTTTCCCCTCATCAAAAACTATTTACTCCTCCCTTCCCCCTTCTTTGTTACTGAGTATCAAACTAAGGGCATAATGCTTGCTTGGCAGATGTTTTACCCATGCATTGATACTCAAGAATGAATGCTAAGAAAAAACATTTCACTTCCAAAACAAATGTGTGTGTATGTATATATGCATGCATGTATGTATGCATGCACGTACACACACACACGTGCACGCACGCACGCACAATTTTGAATGTATAATTAGGGCCAGGTATGGTGGTACATGACTTTAGTCCTAGTAAGAGGCAGAGATAGGCAAATCTCTGTGACCTCAAGGCCAGCCTGTTCTATGGAGACTATATTAGTCAGCCTATCTCAAAAATAATACATTAAAATAATACATTAAAAATAAAAAAAATTAAAAAATTAAAAAAAATTAAAACCCAAATACAAACTAGGTATAAAATGGTGTTATAACAAAATTATGGAAAACAGCTTTTAAGTACAGACAATATGAATATTTCTATAGAAACTGCTCATTCTAAGACATGCCTTTCTCCTCTGTCATACTTCTGAATTCATAATAGTGCAGGCTTTATTGCTATAGTATTCTTAATTTCACCATTACTGTGTATGATATATGTGTGTATGAATGCAGGCACACATGTGGGTGGAAACCAGAAGACAACTTTTGAAAGTCAGTTTACTCCTCCAAAGTGGTATCTGAGAATAGAACTTGGCACATAGCAAGAGCTATTAATAGCTGAGATATCGCACTGGCTACATTAGTATTTTACCTCTTCCTCAAATTCAAATGTGACAGCAAAAGACAAGAATATAAAAATTCAAAAAAGAGCCAGGAATGTCACTCAGTGGTAGAGTATTTGCACAGCATAAGCAAAGCCTAGATGCAAGCTCTAGCACTTCAGGGGGAAAGAAAGAAAGGCTAAATTCAAACTTCAAATTAATTTTCATGACATCTTTCTACATCAGATTTGAAAACAGAGGAAAACCTTTAAAATTAGATGAGGAAAATATTAACTCTGTCAGTTCAAAATCTTTTGCCAGAGACACACAGCATTGTTTATACAATGTAACAAATAACAAATGTTCTACATTTTCACTTTCTTAAAAATATTTTCACCAGGTAGTAGTGGTCCACACCTTTAGTCCCAGCACTATGGAGGCAGAGGCAGGCCTGAGTTCATGGCCAACATGGTCTACAGAGTGAATTCCATGACAGCCAGGGCTACACAAGGAAACCCTATCTCAAAGAGAAGAGAGGGGAGGGGGAAGAAGGGGAAGAAGGGGAAGAAGGGAAAGAAGGGGAAGAAGGGGAAGAAAGAAGGGGAAGAAGGGGAAGAAAGAAGGGGAAGAAAGAAGGGGAAGGGGAAGAAGGGGAAGGGGAAGAAGGGGAAGGGGAAGGGGAAGGGGAAGGGGAAGGGGAAGGGGAAGGGGAAGGGAGGAGAGAAGGAAGGGGAGGGAAAAAATTGTTTTCAAGAGCCTAAGTCAAATCAATAGCCTTATTTTTCTTTTTTTTAAATTTTATTCTATTTTTTATTTATTTTTGCTTTTTAAATATTTTGTTATTCTTAACTATAAATGCCTGTGGAGGCCAGAAGAGGATATCAAATCCCATGGAACTGGAATTACAGACAGTTGTGAGCTGCCATATGGGTACTGGGAACTGAATCCAAATCCTCTGGGAGAACAGCTAGTGTTCTTAACCACTGAGCCACCTCTCCAGCTCCGCCTTATTTTTCTATATAAAAATTATAAATCAAGCTGAAGATATGGCTCAGCAGTTGTGAGCACTGGGTGTTCTTCTCAGCCCCCTCGTGGCATGACACAATTATCCGTATACTATCCATCCGTAAGTCCTGTTCCAGAATGTCTAACTCTCCTCCTGCCTTCCTTGGGCCCTTCATAGACATGATCCATAGATATACATGCAAGCAAACATTCAACACCTAACAGCTCTAGGAGGTGGCGGCGAAGACAAGACAACAAAAGGGAGAAAGATGGAGCACTGTGACTTAGCTCAAAGTCCTGAGTTTAGTCTCATTTCGTAAAAATAAATACAGTATACAAAATTCACACTAAATAAAACAAATCTTTAAGAATCACAAAATAATATTTCCCCAACCAGTGTACTTAACTATTGCTTAATGTTTTAGTTTTATTATTTATTTACTATTCTCAAAAATTAACCGTAGGTGGAATAATAGCTCAGTAGGTAAAACAAATTACCTGCCATACATACAAGCATTACAACTTTAAGTTTGATCTCCAAAACTCATGTAAAGGTAAAGTGAGAGAGCTGACTCTACAAAGTTCCCTGACCACCACACATACCCTGTGCACATGTGCACATCCCCTCTACAGACATCACACACAAGTACACATTAATAAGGTAAGTATTATTTTAAAAAAATCAACCACTTGTAGGTAAATGAGGTAAAATTAAAATATTATATATACAGTACAAATTGGCTTATGTTAAGATACTTACAGATACTGCTGGAGACAATGTTATATTCCCTATGGATACTTTTAATTCATCCAAAGAAGCCATTGTGTGATGCAAGTTATTTGGATGCACAGGCTTGATCTCTATGCGGTACCTCTTTGGTTCTTCATCTTCAGAGTCAGAATCACTGGATGAGTAGAAATGGTTTTCTTTGGTATGTGAGTATCAGTTAAAGAATTTAGTTTCTATCTTATCTTGAATAACTGACTTTCCACATAAATACAAAAATAAAGGAGCCTTATAAGTGTAATATATATGGATAGGAATAAAACTACTCACTTAAATTAACAAAGCATGTAAAATGAACAGTCATATTTTAGCTAATTAAAAACAGAAGAGGCTTTAAGTAGAACATTATTTTTATAGCTATGTATATGCCAACACAATCCACTAAGAATACCCAGATCACAAAAGGATATCATTCTGATTTGCTTCTGGTTTAATACTAAAACCTTCTTCATCTACATCAGGAATATTCTAGGAAACAATAGTAAAGAATTACTATAATGACAGCACCAATATATTTAAAGACACTAAAGATTAACAAAGTCTTATAGTCTAAAATATTACTGAGAGCCAGAGGTGGAGGTGCATACCTTTAACCCCAGCACTTGGAAAATAGAGGCAGGCAGATCTTTGTGAGTTTGAGGCCAGCCTGGTCTACATACTGAGTTGCAGGACAGCCAAAGCTGCACAGTGAAAACCTTTCTTGAAAAATACCAAAAATTTTAAAAAGATATATGACTGAGGAACTAACTAAGCTACTGTATCAAATATCAATAGATTAACAAAATTATTAGCACTAGAAAATTACATCTCTTTAGTTTATTAGTTTTAAGTCATATTCTATGCTCTCAAAACCTGAAGAAAACCCTGAGACATACAATAGGAAATTAAAACTCATAATTTCAGTGAAAGAAACTGCCTAGGTGGGGTTTGGTAGATAAGAACACATACCGTTCTGCTACAAGACCCCAATATGGCTCCTAACACCCATATCAGGCAGCTTACAACTAAAATAAAACTAGACAAAAGCTACAAAGTTGTTTTCTACGAGGCTGCTTCTGGATCTATTTGCAGATAATAACTATGAAGTGTGGCGAATATATGTGTGTGTGTGTGTGTGTGTGTGTGTGTGTGTGTGTGTGTGTGTATAAACTATCTGACACAAGGTAACCACTAAAAAGCTCTAAAAAATGATTCAACCAAAAATTATTTTTTAAAAAGTGTTTTTAAAAAGATATTCGTACACCTAAGTTTCCTACAGTACTATTTCCAGTAGCCAAGACATGGAATCAGCCACGGTGTCCATCATCAGATGGCTGAGTAAATAAAATATAATATACATTCAAAATGAATGATGTTTAGCCACAAACTCGAGCAACAAAAAATGAATCCCATCAATTACAGCTACATGGAACAAGCTTAAGGACATTATATTAGATGATATATCAGACACATACATACAAATATTCCATACTTTATGTGTAGACACTAAAAAAATAATATTTGAGGTTGATGATTACACCAATGACTCTGATCTAACCATTAGACACTGGATAGGCATATTAAAAATACCACATGATATCTTATAAGTATGCATGATTATCAACTAAAACAGTATATTTCAAACAAATTTAATAAAATATATTCTTGTTTTGAATTGATAAATGAAAAATACATTTACTACTATAACTAAGGTGATGGCAAAACAAATGAAAGATATTTGAGCCAACTATATAAATGTCTATAAAAAGATAAACTCAAATATAAATAGCTTGAAAAAAATGAATGGAAAAATAAGACAACCCAAACAAAAATAAGAAAGTCCAAAGTAGCTATTTTAAGATTAAATTTCAGAAATATAATTACAAATCATAAAGAATAATTATCTATATAAAAACATGTACTCAAGTATTCACAGAAAGTTTATTTCTAACAGCACAAAACAAGAAAACCCAAAATTACATATAAAAGTTAACATTTAAATAAACTTTGGTACTACTGAGAAACAGAAGAAAATGAATTTATCATACCTACAACTCTGATGAATCTCCTGAGAATTGTGAAAGAGTGTAACAAGCCTATCTGAAAAGATACTATGTAATCCCCTTTATATAACTATACTGCTTCGATTTGTTTGTTTGTTTGTTTTTAAGACATAGGGTTGGAAAAATGGGTGAGTGGTTAAGAGCATCCACTGCTTTTCCAAAGGACTCAAGCTTCGCTCCCAGCAGCCATGTCTAGTGGCTCCCTACCACCTGGTACTCCAGCTGGGGAGGAAGGGTGGGTAGGAGGAGAAAGGGATCAGATGTCCCCTTGTGACCTCTGCAGACATCCTCACACACAAGGCAAACACAGAGAAACACAAATTAGAAAATAAGAAGTAAAAAAAAAAACAACAAAATGAGTCAGTTACTCAAGCTTTTCCAATATTGAAGCTATCCATGAAACTCTAATATGAATAAGAACATGTGGATTATACAATATGTCTTCACTCATTCAGCCCACGTTTCTGTGTCAGGGCTCTCACTATTGTAATGAAGTATCATGCCAATGGCAGTATGAAGACAAGAAGAAATCATTTCAACATTTAAAAACAGTTGTGATAGTAGCAGTTTCTAAAAAAAAAAAAACAAAAACAAAAACAAAACAAAAAACAAAAAACAAACCATATGTGCCCAGACATGATGGTGCACACCTCTGATCCCAGCACTCGGGAGGCAGAGGCAGCTTTCAAGATCAGCCTTAGGTGATTTCCAGGACAGTCAGTTACATAGAAAATGACTGTGTCAAAAAGAAGGAAAAAAGGAAAGAAAGAAAGAGAAGGGGTGACGGGGGGGGGGGGGGGGGGAAGAAATGGGAAAAGGGAAAAGGAGAAAAAAGGGAGAAAGGGAAAAAATGGGAAAAGGGAAAGAAAAACATATTTTAAAAAAAATCACACTGTGTGCATTGTACAGACCTGTAATCCTACCACTAAGGAAACTGAGGCAGATTGTGAACTCATTCAATCAAGTCAACCAATCAAGGTGTGTATGTGTATGTATATATATGTGTGTATGTATATATGATGTGTATGTGGTGAAATATGTATTTGGTGAAAAAGTTCAAGAGTCAATGCAAAATTTTATAATCTCTGCTTGGGGACAATGCCCCCCTGCCAAAAAACCCAGTTTATTCTCACTTGAGTAGCCTTCAAAAGATGTGCATCAAATTAAGTTTTCAATCACATATGTTTTTTAAAAGACCAGGAAATGAACAATATTTTACCTACAGAACTTATTTATTTTTTGTTTTTGTTGTTACTAAATAGAAGAGCCAGACATGGTGGTATATGCCTTTAATCCCAGCACTCAGGAGGCAGAGGTTGGGAATCTCTGGGAGTTTGAGGCTAGCCTGGTCTACAAAGTGAGATTCAGAAAAGCTAGAGCTATTTACAGAGACTGTCTAAAACAAATGGACGGACAGATAGAAGGACAGGCAAGCAGGTGGGAGAACGAGAGGGGGAGGGAGATAAGAACATAAACTGGCCATAAACAAAATGAAGCAAATGAAAAATGAGCCTCCTGTCCTGCTAATAACTAATCATTCTGCCCAGAGCAGTCACAATTATTTTTAGATATGGTTTATTGTTGAAATAGCAATCAGTTAAGAGATCACACTTTTACTTAATGAATTCTTTCCATATGGACAGTTACAGATATAGATCAACCTAATTCTTTGTAAAATCTGCTTATATTAATAATAATTTAACCAGTTCTCATTTGATGAATATTTTGGCACTCCAGTATTTTGCTAATATATTTTCTTGATAGAAGGTTTGAAAAATGAAAACAAGTATCGTTCCCCTCTTTTGGTTTCTACATATGTAGGTACATCTATCAATAGAATATGTGTGTATGTTGTAGATACAGATGTTGTATGAATATAGTCATAATAATAAACACTTGAGCAGAAAGTTATTGGCTTAAAAATAATCTATACTTCTTACTTGGGGAGATATTATCAAATCATCCAGAAAAAAAGACTGCTCAATTTGTATTAATGCATACCCAATGGCACGTATATACCAACACTTCTGCCAATACTATGAGAGGCTACCATGTGTCTGTTTCATTTTGCATCATCTCTGAATAGCATTCATTATGGTTATTCACTACTTTTATTTCTTTTGAAGAAAACTGCTTGTTTCAATTTCATATCCTTTTCTTGCTAGTCAACTGCTTAACTTCTAAACTGACCTGCATTTAAAAAAAAAAAAAAATCAAAGTTCCTTTGTTGTTGATACCTTTTAATATATATTGACAATATGGTGATATAAAACCCTTTATGAGTTTTTTCCTAACTTAAGATTTTCACTTCTACAATCAAATTTACCAATCTTTTCTTCCACAGCATTAGACCATCCTGTTCTCTTTAGCCCTTTCCTAAAGTCTGATAATTATAAAGTCTAAAACTGGGTAACAGCCATTGTAGCATTTAGCTGAAAGAATAAAAAGCTAAAAGATAAAATATTTAAAAGATAAAAGATAAAATATTTAAAAGTAAAGGGTTTAATAAATTTGCAACCATCAAATTCTATAAATAATTTCAAAATACATGATGAGAGCTAGAGTAAACATCAAATACACTTGCTACCTTTGTTAATCAGTTAAGCTTTTCTGATGACTTTTCATTCTTAATTTCCACATCTATTTTGTAAAGATTTGGGTTTTGTTATTATTCGTGTGTATCTGCGTGTGCCTGCACCAGTTTCTGTGTCCCATGTGCTCACAGATGCAGGAGGAGGCCTGAGGGCATCTGAGTTAGACAGTCTTGAGTATTCTGATGTGGGGGCTGAGAACCAAACGCTGGCCTGTTACAAGAGTAGTACAGACTTTCAACCACTGAGCCATTTCTCCAACCTCAATTTTCGAATAAATTTATTAATAAACCACAACTTTCTTACTTGAAAACTGAAATAGAAAACAAAAATACTAGTTTATCTAAGTTACATAAGACAGCATTTTACAAAATACTTTCACTTACTTATTTTGTTACACTACATCATTTAAGATTAAAATGTCTCAAAACAAAAACAAAACACAAAAGCAGTTATTTAAGCTCCTACAATAATCAACACAATTAGTGTCTAATAACAATAGATCTGTTTACACATTATCTACAGCATTTGGTACATCTACTCCTGCACTATTCCCACTGTGACTGCAATTTGGTATCATCTGTAATTCTTCATAAACATATTTAAAAAAGAAACAGAATCAAACCTTAAAAGCACAGAACAGTGACCATTACTTGTTGCTATAATTTCTAAAATGTCTTAAATGAAAACCAAATACACAAACAGATAATATCTTTTAAGCCATAAGGTGGTAAGGCACGTCTTTAATCCTGGCACTCAGCAGGCAGAAGCAGGCAATCTCTGAGTTCAAGGACAGCCTGATCTACAGAGTGAGTTCCAGGACAACCAAGACTACAAAGAAAAAAACCAATCTTGAAAAATTAAAACAAAACAAAACAAACCTAAATTAACAAATGCTGGCCAATTTTAAGGGATGCAGATCTTTTTTTAAATCTCATGTCCCAAGAAAACTTTATCAACATGGTGCCACTCTAATTTTAAAAGTAAAATTATCCATTCCTCAAAGACAGTGAAAAGTATTTTCATTTAGCAGTAAAGTATAATGTAATGTAAAACTGAGATGCATCTTTAAAATTATTTTAGTACCAATTTATTACATGGTTAGTGGTTTTCTCTGAAGACTGGTTAAAATAAAATCAAATGTGTTGGGTTTTTTTTCTAATGAAAATACCTCATTTAAATTGTCTTTAATAAAATTAAAATTACTTACAAGCGAATCTGCATCAGGACATTCCCTGTTTTTAAAAACAAAACAAAACAAAACAAAAATGAAGTATTTTAAGATTCAATTATTAAAACTATCTGCTTGAGATGTGAAGTGCCAGGGTGGAGGGATACCCAGGTGGGCCTCCACCTGCTCAGGGGAGAAGGCGAAGAGGAAGGATTATAGGAGGGGGGACTGGGAGGGGGCAGTAAGCGGGATGTAAAGTGAAGAACTAAAAACTCAATTTTTTAAAAAACAATTTTAAAAACCCTATCTGCGAATTATATCATGGTTAGAGTGTCTATCTTGGAAAAATATAGCTTTTGTTTGAATGCTACAAAAAAAAATTGAGAAATCATGCCATAAAGATTAAAATAGTTTCAAATTTAAAATTCAAAAGTGGGCCATCTCCTGTCACTAGTAACTGTGAAACATGAAAAGCTCATGCATACTCCACAGAACTTCCTTAGGATTGGACTCCTTTTGTAGGAGTGCACTCATCAGGGAGTCCACAAAGCTGTCCGCTTACAGGGAGTTCTGGCAGTATTTACAATTTTAAAACTTTATGGGGGTGGGAGGTGTCCATGAACAACCTACAGGACTTGCTTCTGTTTTTCTACATTCGGGTCCTGGGCATGTCAGTTTTTGTCTATAATGTTTTCATATTATAAGTAATAAATGAGAAAAGTTAATGCTATGAACTAAAAACAAAAAACAAAAAAAAAAAAACTAATAAATCTAGGTGTTCAGAAAGGATTTTTTTTCTTCCAGTTTAGACATATACATTGAATACTTTCAAAAAGACTTTTTCCTTTCAAAAATCAAAACAATTCTTAATCACTTATAAACAATAAAAAGGATTTGGGAAATGTTTAAAATACTTACACAGATTCTGCATCCTTTTCCTTTTTAATTATTCCAGGCAAAGCAAAAGTCTTTCTTTTCCTTGGTTTTATGCCTTTAACAAAAATGCACATTGTAATAGAAATGTAACTGCTCTTGATAAGTATATAAAACACAAAAACTCAGACAAATCTTTTCTTAAGTGTCAAGCAAACTTTGGATGAAAGAAATAAAGCATCCCCAAGAGTGGCAGTGCACACTATAATCCTAGCACTTTAGAAGCTGGGATAGAAGAGAATTTTAAGTTTCTTACCAGCCTAGGCTATATGGCAAAACCTTTCCTCCCCAAAAATTCTAATAAATTAACAACTGAGCAAATGATCAAACAATAAAAAGTGTTAATTAGTAAAGCCTACAGCTAGCTGGAGAGATGGCTCAGAGGTTAAGAGCTGCTCTTCCAAAGATCCTGAGTTCAAATCCCAGCAACCACATGGTGGCTGATTAACCATCTACAATGAGATCTGATGCCCTTTTCTGGCCTGTGGGCACACATCCAGACAGAACACTGTATACATAATAGTAAAGCCTACAACTTAAATCAGTCTATTTCAACTCTTACATTAATACAATATGGTTCATTAAAAACATACAGGATATTCACTTAATGAAATTTTCCTGGTAAAATTTGTAACTCTTTGTAACTTCAGATAAAATAAGCATATAAAGCATATGTACATATAAAAAGGTACAGAATTCATTATATATATATTTAAAGTATTACCTTAGAATATGGGTGTGGCTCAGTAGTAGAGTAAATGTTAGTTAGGCCATAGGTTCAGTATCAAGAACACTAAATATATGTATTTTAACAATGACAGCATCAATGGATAGCAGTCACTTTTTATTTGCTCAACAAGTAGTTCTCACATGTGTCAGTATATTACAAGCAAACTTACCTTCAACTGCACTAGCAGGGTCACACTCTTCAAATTCAATAAGGCCTAGTTTAGAGAAGAAAAACTTGTTTTGTTTTGTTTTGTTTTTTTTAATTACCAGATAAACTGTCTTAACCTGTTAAATTTAACTGGAAATATTTCTTTTTTTATTTATGAATAGCATGTTTATCTGATGTACGAGTAAAGGCATATATATGCTATAACACACATGTGTAACTCAGGAGTTCATTCTATTTCGTGGAGAAAGTGTCTTCATATATCTGCTGTATTCCATACTTTGAACTCCAGGCTGGTGGGCTTGAGAGCATACTGATGAACACCACTGCATAAGCTTTCTTACATGGATTCCAGGGATAGAATTCGGTTGTCAGGCTTGAGCTGCAAGCACTTCTAGCTGCTGAGCCATCTCACCAGCCTGACAAGACACCCTTTAAAACCATGCTATACGGTGTTACAATGCTTATAATAACAAAGTACTGTAATGTTCTTGTACAGGCATGTGTGAAGAGCAGGAGAGCTGGTGGGCACATGCATTGGAATTCATGCAGAGGTCAGAGCACAACCTTCAGGAATCGGCTCTTCCACCCTGGTTCCAAGGATCAAACTCAAGTTGCCAGGCTTGTATATCAATGTTTCTACCTGCTGAACTATCTCACTGGCTCTAGCAAATTTTTTTAAATGTTTATTTTTATTTTGTGTGAGTACCTTGCATGTATGAACATGAACCATATACATGTCTGGTGCCTGAGAGAGACAAGAGAGTATCAGATTCCCCTGGAATTAAAGTTACAGACAGTTGTGAGCTGCCATCTGAGTGCTGGAAAGCAAATACATAGGTCATCTGAAAGAACAACAAGTTCTCTTAACTGTTGAGCCTTCTGCCCCAGTCCCTTGGTAGTATTTTTTAATTAAATAACTCTAACTGAAAAGACAAAACTAGGGGCTGGAAAGATGGTTCATCAGGTAGAGATGCTGGCCACCAAGCCTGACCACCTGAGTTTGATCCTGGAGCCCACCCACATGGGAGAATGGTAGAGGGTGTCACTGATTTCCCTCAACTCACTTCTAAGTTTTTCTCTGACTTCCACAAGTACACTACGAGATGAATACCACCCCACACATAAATGTAAATTAAATATTAAAAACTGAGATTACTCGATGAGTACCTCACTAATTTGCTAAAAACTCATCTTATGTTATAGCACAGAGCTCATGAAGTTTCTGCTTCAAGGACCTTGCAGCACACACAGTTAATGGAGAAAATGAGCAGTAAGAGGCGGGGGCTGAATCCTTGAAGTGTGCAGCCTGAGAAAGGAAAGAGCGGTAGACAGGACTAGAGTACAAGCTTGGCACTTCATCTGTCCCATTCTTGATTCTACCTCAATTCTTAGACTCATGCTCAGCAAACAATAAATCTCCAATAAATGGCCACTGAATAAATAATTACATCCTCATTATGTAGTCAAACTAGAATTAAAATTCAGATGTCTAATAGTGTTAGAAGGTCAAATAAATGTAAGTGCAGTGTGTGGGCAATATAAAAATTTTTGTTTGTTTGAGACAGGGTCTCACTGGGTAGCTCTGGCTGAGCTGAAACTCACTATGAAGACCAGGCTGGCCTTGAATTCAAGAGATTGACTGCTTTTGTCTCCCAAAAAAATGAGATCAAAGGTGTGCACTATCACACCCCACCTTATGGAAATACTTTTAATGTGAAAAGAATATGCATATACACGACAACCTAGCATGTAACAGAAAAATTAATTTGCTGCTACTAAGAGGGATGGACATACTGCAAAACAAGAAATGATAAAGCAGAACTTGGACAGAAAGTAATTAAAATAGCCCCAAAATGACAGAGCTGCAAACCAGCTCTACATTTCATGGAATAAGGAATGTTTCATACATGAGAAGTAACAAACTTATTTAGGTGACAGTGAAAACAACAAAAGGCCTGAATTATTCTCCTTCTAAAATACTCCACAGTTAAACATCACAGTAAAATAAAAATAATCTCTCTCCTTTAAATGTTGTGTTAGCTGACATTTTTAATACTTAAGTTTATAAAAGTCCAGCATACTTTATGAAATATTTATGAATGGTAACCTACTTCATTATTAAGAAATTTATAAATAGAAACTGACTTAAAGAGAGAATGATAGGTTTCCTTACTTCTTCTAAGATGCTACACTTTACTATAACTATGTGCTAATTGATGACCAGAGTTCTTGTTGAAGACTTGATTATAATACAAGACACTTCTCTGTAAGAGGCTTTAAAAACATAGACAAAATGTTCCCTCTCTCTTATCACAAATCTAAAGCTTATTTTTCTTTGGTTCTTGTTTCTGTTCAAATCAGAGTACCACTGTTTATTCCCAGAATAACTGAAATAGTCCACAAAAGGAGCTGATTAAGTCCTAACCACTTAATTACCAATACCTTCATTTCTTCATCATTATTCTATGTCATGTAACCTAGCAAACATTTATCACTTATATACTTGAATTCAAATAGCCTTAAAAAGAAAAAAAAAGTAAGAAGATTATGTAAACTCCTACTTTCAATCTGTACACTGAGAAATCACTTTTAATAAAAAGGCTTGGAGCATGTCCTTAGGATTTTTAAGCGACCTGATAACATTACAATGAGATGAAGACAGGCAGTAAAGGTAAAGAGTAAGTGTGCACATCACATAATTAGCAACTGTTGGCCTATAAGTTGCAAAGAATGTAGTTCAGTGTCACCAGCCCACGTCACAGGCTTTCCTAAGTACTAGTGAAGCTTGAGAAAATACGGTAGTATGTCCAACACCTGAGAAAAGGTTTACTCAAACAAGGTAACCAGAAATGTGATTCCTCACAATCTCCCAGAGCTAGCCAGCACCTCATTTTACTCAGTGACTAGGTAAGAATCTCTGAGAGACCAGCTTATTCTAGACCAGGAGAAGAAAGACAAAGACAAAACAGCAACACCAAATAAAACAAGACATTATGCATAAATGCAATGAATAAAGAACAGATATTTTAAGACCTCTGGATTTCATATACAAAAACAATAAAAGCATCCTTTAAAACTAAAATCAATTATTTTAAACAAACTCGCACTTTCCTCACAAACTTTTACTAGACATACTATAGACATATCTTGATCAACTCTCTTCTTTATCTTTTTTTATATACACATACCAAAATCAATTCAAAATAAGATAGTTTCCAATGAAATTATTCAAACTGCCATTTTTGCAATACAAAATATTAAACCACAAAATATATACAAGCGTTTATAATGAGTGCCACCCACTCATACTATTCAAAAGAGAAATGTCAACAGTTCCTAGCACAATCCAACTAATAGACGCCTCACAAAAAAATAAATCATGCACAGATTTTCCTGTTTCAAATGGCACATGCTCCTTCACATGACTGGCTCTGCATGCTTGGCTCAGTGCCAGCTGCTAGCTCAGCTGGATAATATCACACAGTCTGACCTCATGGTAGCATGTCACTTCTGAACTGTTTCATTAGAGGAGAGTTTATTCAGCATTTCCCTCAAATGCAATTTACCGCCTGTCATTTTGCTATTTAATCATAAAACCAGGTTTTTTTTTTTTTTAAATAGTACTACAGCCAGAGTAAGAGTCAATTACTAGTTTGATACAAATGGAATTTCAACTGCTTTAGACTTCATTAATCCTGTTGTGAAGATAAATAACTGCTCTTAGCACTTGCTTGGTCACAGAGCAGTTTAGTTTGCATAAAAGTAAGTAAAACCATTTGCTTCTGTCTCTTGATGTTTTCCATCACACGTTTTCTAAAAATACCACTGTATAGTCTACTCATAAGAGAACAATCCCAAAAGGAGAACAATTCAAAGCAAAATATCTTCAATATGATGTTTTAGTAGAAAGTAGAAACTGTTTGTACAAAAAGCCATCAACCTAATAAATACACCCAAACTAATTTGAATCAGAACTTTTAAGAAGTATTACAAAAGGAAAAACAAGCTTTTTAATCATAAACCACCAAAAATATTTTGTTGAATGAGGTTGAATATAAATGTGACATATTTAGACATATGAAACAGTTCACATTACCTTGGAATTAATCCTAAATCTCAGACAAGCAACAGAGCAAATTTACAACTTTCACATAAAAAAATGCCTTAAGGGGCTGGAGAGACAGCTCAGTGGTTAGGAGCACTGAATGTTCTTGCAGACAACTAGGGTTCAGTTCCTAGCACCCTCATAGTGGCTTACAACCACCTATAATTCAAATTCCAATAAATCTGATGGCATATAAAATAAAGTATTATGGTTCTTCTATGAAAAGATACAATTTGAAAGAAAAACTGACTCAAAACTCAGTATGTCATGACTATCCAAATTCAAGTAAGACTCTATAAATTCCCACCTAAAGAGTAGTTGCTTTAAATAGAGCCAAGGCAAGACACACAGTACACACAACCACACACTCCCAGTCTAATAAAGGAGTGTGTGTGTGCATGTGCGTGTCTACACTGGGGAGGGAGAGTAACAGAGAGGTGTCTAATACTCATTTTCAAGCTTGCTCCTGGGCTTGGCAGAGTCAGGCAAGTTTGACTCCAGTCTGTGTGTTCACAGCTCTACCACTTGGTTCCCAGCTAGTTAGTGACTTATTTTGAATGCAGACTCACTCATTCGTATCGCATATGAATGGGGAGCGCTTACATGATCTTTTGTCATGTATGCTTTCCTCTCTACATACATCTATATACATTTTTCTCTTCCTCTTTTGTTAAACCATTGGAAATTACAGATATCAAGGATACCTATTTTAGAAAAAAACCTGTGGAAACAATCTCTTTAATTTAATTTAAAACCCCATCTGAGCATCAGAAATAGCCCTATTCCAACATTATTCAACCAGTGATCCCAAGGTTATCACCATCCAGAAGGTATGTCAAGCCACAGAGCTCTAAACTCCAAGTCTGGGATGGCATTCAGGACTCAGCATTTGATGGTTCGAGAAGCACATGAGAGAAGTGTAGTTCTAAAGGACACTGAGGTTGTTACTCCATAAGCCTAGACAAGGCTTCTCCAACTATCCTGTATGCAAACCAACCAGAGATCATATTAAATATTCTCATTTGGTATGGATAGGGTTTGTGATCCAGGTTTGTTTGTTTTTCAAGACAGGATTTCTCCATGTTTCCTTGGCTGTCCTGAAACTCTGTGTAGACCAGACTGGCCTGAAACTCAGAGATTCACCTGCCTCTGCCTCCCAAGATGTGATTAAAGGCTGCCAGGTTAATGATTCTGTATTCTTAACAAGTATCCACCTGACTTAATGCTACAGTTTCTCAATAATTAATAAAAGCTAACTGAGCTGAGGAACATTAACTAAAATTTAGTGGTTAAAAATAGTCCTCAAGCCAGGCAGTGGTGGCGCACACCTTTGATCCCAGCACTTGGGAGGTAGAGGCAGGTGGATTTCTGAGTTCCAGGCAAGATGTTTAAATTAAGATTATAATAACTTTTTAAATTACAAATGTGTCACCTTAGAAATTTCTCCTTTTTTTTGTTTTTTTGTTTTTTGTTTGTTTGTTTGTTTTTTGTTTTTTGTTTTTCGAGACAGGGTTTCTCTGTGTAGCCCTGGCTGTCCTGGAACTCACTCTGTAGACCAGGCTGGCCTCGAACTCAGAAATCCGCCTGCCACTGCCTTCCAAGTGCTTGGATTAATGGTGTGCGCCACCACCACCTGGCTCTGTGTCTTTTCATGAGATTTTTTTTCTTTCTTTTTATTCTACTTACGTATTTTTGTTTAAGTATTTAAAAGTGAAAAATTTTTGTCGTCATTGTTGCTGTTATTTTGGCTGTTAAAATTATGTATTTTGGAGCAGGTAATGGTGGTGGCACATGCTTTTAATCCCAGAATTTAGGAGATAGAGACAGAGACAGACAGATCTCTGAGGCCAGCCTGTTCTACATAGGGCGTTCCAACAGAACAAAACATAATACCATTATTTTTACATATAGGGGCACATACTCATAATCCTACTACTTAAGAAAGCTGAGGCAAGAGTTACCTGCAAGAGTTACCTGCAATTTGAGGCCAGTCTGGGCTACATACAGTAAAAGCCTATCTCAGAATTTCAGTAACTAATTAAAATAAAAATAAAAATAATAGGTTGGTAGTACAGGCTTTTACTGTCAATAATCTAGACTAGGAGACGGGCATATATCTGAGTGTGAGACCAGCCTGGGCAGAAAGGCAAATCCCAGGACAGCCAGGGCTCTACAATGTGGCTTTGTCTCAAAAAAAAATAATAATAATATCAAAATTAGAAATAATAATAGCTGGAAAGATGGTTCAGCAGGTAAAGGTGCTTAATGCCAAGCCTGAGTTAGATCCCTAGGACCCTCATGAAAGAAGCAGAGAATCTCCTTAAGCTGTATACACACAAACACACACTGTGAATAAATGTAATTTTTAAAAAAGATCATAATATTTATTTTGAAAAAGGCTTTTAATTATTTATCTAAAAATTTTGAATACCTGTACAAAATTGCAGCAAGTGATATTCTTTTTTGGGTTACAATGTAATCTATTCATTACTTAATACTTGCTCCAGTCATTCTAGCTATGACCAATGGGAGCTTTGCTGCCTGTCCTTTGTCCTTCTACAATAAAACTAGAAAATTAGAAAAAGATCTTTGTGATACTCAATTAGACAAACACTAACGCCCCCACCCTCATTTTTTAGTTTTTTTAGGACAGGCTTTCTCTATGTAGCCTGGTTGTCCTTCTTGAGTGCTGGGATTAACGGTGTACGCCACCACCTTATGGGCAGAAAGAAAAAATATTTCTTAACTATGACACCAAGCTTCACGGGCAAAGCAGGCCTCAAATTCCAGCTAGTTGGGAAGCTGGGGCAAGAGGATCTAATTCAATGCCTATCTGGGCCAGAGAGTGAATTCTAGTTTAAAAAAAAAAAAAACAAAAAACACCCAAGCTGGGAAATACAGCTCAGTAGTAGGGCAGCTTGCCTAGTATGTGACAGGCCCTGGATACCATCCCTAGTATCACAAAAAAATATTTTTAAAAATACTATCAAAAAGCATAAAACAGTCGGGCAGTGGTGGCGCACGCCTTTAATCCTAGCACTTAGGAGGCAGAGGCAGGCGGATTTCTGAGTTCGAGGCCAGCCAGGTCTACAGAGTGAGTTTCAGGACAGCCCGGGCTATACAGAGAAACCCTGTCTCGAAAAAAAAAAAAAAAAAAAGCATAAAACATAAATCTGGTAAACTGAACTTGATCAAAATTAACCTCTGATTTTCAAAACAACAACACAGGGGCTAAGAGAGATGGTTCAGTGGTTCGGAGCACTGGCTGCTCTTCCAGAACACCTGAGTTCAATTCTCAGTAACCACATGGCAGCTCACAATTGTCTGTAACTCTATTCCCAAGAGATGCAATACAGAGAGCACTAGGCAAATAGATTTAAAAAAAAAAAAATCCAAACTAAGAAAAAATACTTCACAAAACATGAATCTGACATACAGCTTACATAATCAGTATTAATAAGACACTCACTCCAATTTTTAGAATGGCCAAAGGGTCTGAAATTCTTTGACAAGAAAAATTATAAATCGTCAAAACATAAAAAGATGTGTCGTGTTAGTTCCTTGGAAATGCAGATCAAAAATCCTGCTAGAATGCCTTTTCAAATCCAGCACACAGCTAAGCCCTGGCAAATATCAACAAAGCAGAACCTAAGTGCCTTACTGCTGAGACTGTAAAATGCTGTAGGCACAAAGTCTGATGAAATGGAATGCATGTTCCTTACTTTAAAATACTTCCCATTATTCAACATGTATCAAGTTTATAAACAAAACTTTAGAAAGAAAACTTATATTCAATACACATTTTCAAGCATCTTTTCTCTCTTGCCTCAAGTCCCATCTCCAGCTATCTTAATGGGTCTCTGAGGTGAAGGTGATGTGATGAGGTGAAGGTGATGGGGGAGCTTATGCTGAGCTCAGCAAAATCCCCTCCTCTGCTTCCCCTTCTCCCTCCCTCTCCCCTCCCCCCTCTCTATTTCTCTCTCTGATAAATGCACCTGGTCTACAGAACGAATTCAAAGACAGCCAGGGCTACACATAGACACTAACTCAAAAAATTTTTTTTCTTTTATTTTTTCTTATTTTAAAAGAAATTTTTAAAAATCTGGATTATAAAAGATACAAAGCTAATTGCTTTTCTAGTTTTCTAGTTCTAATTCTGTCATGGGTCTTTTGGTTTTGGCGTTGGCTAAGTGCAAAAAATATATTCACTGCTAAAAGGATAAAATTTAAGCTCCACGGGTTCTATTTCAAATACCTATTCCAACTAGATAGAAGTTCAGAACTGTACAAACTTAGGATCTGGTTAATTCTGCTGTAGGAAATTTAATTTGCAAGATTTAAAAACATAACTTTATGAAATGTAAAAGAAGTCTAGGTAGCATCGTGGGATAGTGAGTTCTCTAGGTCTGGCATTTTACCAAGTCTTCAAGGGGCCTAAAAGGACAACTAACAGGTTGTCATCTGGCTTTCAAAAAGTGTTTGTTTTATCTTTTAATTTGTAGTAATATACCTAGTATAAAAGCTGAAATATTACAGAATCTAAACATATTAACCTCATTTAGGAACTCTGATCACAAGAATTTTATTTTTCCCTTTATCTTTATGGCTTTTTAAAAAAAAAATCTACCCTTTCTCAGGCTATTTTTATCTTTATTTTTAAGGATCTATAGCTGTGACTTTAAGAACTTTCAACTAGTAGCTACGAACCTACTTTGTCATGTACTGAAAACGAAGCTTTTATGTTCAAACATTATATAGTTTGAAGATATTGACAAAGCCTATTACCTCCTCATTTTTAAGTTATCCTATTGCTTCTTATAACTGGTAGTTACTAAGTTTTTATGAATAGCAGAAAATCAGACAATAAAACTAGCAGGATGACTATAAAACAGAAAACAACAAAAGCATGACTCTTAACTTGGTATAGTGGTGTGCCTATAATCCAAAACTATGGGAGGTGATGCAGGAGGACGGATTTTGAAAACCTAGGCCACACAGCATGTTCTAGACCACCAGCGGCCACATGCATATCCTATTAGCAAATGAAATATATGACTGATTAGTGCTACTAGGATAAACAAAGAATATAAATAGAGATCTAAATTAGAAAACACCTGTTTCTTTCTGACTCTTTCAGACCACAGGGTGCTGTGGTATTCAAAGCATCCAGTCATTATAAATCAAATTCAGGAGAAACCATAGGCTCTGCTTCAGTTCCTATGTCCAGGCCTCTGTCTTGAGTTCCCTATATGATGAACTATAAATTGTAATCTAAAATAAACTCTTTCCTCAAGTTTTTTTGTCAAGTGTTTTATCACTGCAAGAGAAAGCAAACTAGGATAACTGTATGAGAGGCATGTTTTCATAAGTTCCAACATGTTTATGTTAAATAAATGTCTTTAGACTAGATTATTTTAAAGTTTTCATTAAGTAGTAAAATTCTATGAGTGCAAAACAAGCCAGATTATATAACATTTTCCTTCTAGTTTACCTAATTACAAACTAAATACTTCTGAATTGATGTTTCAAATTATTATTTAAATATTAATAACATGATTACATCCTATAATTGAAATATATACAATCGATTCTAGTTGTAAAAGGTTTATTTGATAATGTGATGTGCTTTGAACAGATACCACAATGTAGAGCTAAAACAGATATGCCATCAAAACCCCTTCCCTAAAATTACTGTACTAAACTAGGCAAAGTTTGATTTTTTTTTTCCTACTTGGACTCTCAACTGACATAGCCACTGACCTAGGGAGGCAAAGGCAGGCATATCTCTATGAGATCTCTATGAGTCTGAGGCCATCCAGGACTACAGCAAGACTCTGCATCAAGAAAAAAAAAAAAAAAAAAAAAACAATTACATCAAAAGAAAAAACATAAAATGCTATTAAAAGTGGAGCTGGACATGGTGGCCACACCTTTAATCCCAATGTTTGCGAGGCAGAGGCAGGAGGATCTCTCTTGAGTTGGAGGCCAGCCTGGTCTACAGGATAAGTTCTAGGAAATTAAGAAATACCCAGTAAAACCATGCCTCAACCCCCTACCCACAAAAAACTACCAAAAATGCCAATCAAGGGGAGAGAAATGGGGTAAGGGGATAACATCTGAAATGTAAATAAAATATCCAATTAAAAAAATTCCAATTAAAGCCAAGAATGGTAAAGCACGGCAATATTCCTAGAGGCTGCACTCCAGAGACTGAGAAAAAAAAGAACTGATAGCATAACATTCTAAAATTCCAATTATTCTCTGATTTATATTTAAAGACAAGCCACTTCAAGATGACTATTTTTTTTTTAATCATAGTATTCTGGATTATCTGTGACTTAAGGGATAAACTATTGCTTGTAAATTTAGGTTCAGGTTTCAATTCAAGTATCCTGGCTTCGACTAAATTTTTAGAAAACTTTTAGATGATTGTACATATACAATATAATTATAAATCATATTTATAAATATGTTGTATATTTATATATTATGTATATTATATATTATGTATAAATAATAAATCCATATTATTTTATATAGTTATAAAAAACAATATAGGAAGACCTCTGGAACACCTTGCCCAATTTCTAACAATGATAACACTTGGGAAATGACAGTTTGACATCATACAAAAATATAAAGATAAAAATCTCTACTTGGATATCTCTCCATCTTTACTTATAACTAGGTCTGCTCCAAATTTCTCCTAATTGGCCTTGGGATCAAAAATCCTGGAACTGGAACCCAGTTTTGTCATATATTCACACAGACATATCTTTAACTTCTCAACCCAGCTGTAAAACTAAAATACCAGTACCCACTTCAAAGGGTCACACTTAATACTTAGTACACGCCTGACTCTGTACCCTGTGTACTACAGTCACTTTGTAGACGCACACTGGTCTTTAGCAACTTTCTGAAGATTATGAACACATAATGAAGATTTTTCAGGAAGTAAAGTCATCCACGTCAGTCTAACCTTATCATTCAAAGATTTATGTGTCGCATAATTCTAAGGGTTGTTTTGTTTTGTTGAGACAAGTTCTCTGTGTAGCCTTGGCTATCCTGGAGCTTGCTCTGTAGAGAAGACTGCCTCCCAAGTGCTGGGATTTAAGGCATGCACCACCACTGCTCAGTTAATTGTTAATTGCATGGCCAAACATTCATATGTTCACCACTGTCCAGTTAACTGTTAATTGTATAGTCAAACATTCACATTATAATGTTTTAAAGGGACCTGGTAAGGAATGTCTCCTTAGCCAGTGTAAGAAAACTACAAATCAATCAGGTAGGTTAAAAAAAAAAAAATAGAAAGATCTAAAAAAAAAAAATACCATATAATTCAATTAGTAACATTTAAAAATTAATGAGATTTGGGGGGAAAAGAAAATTTAGATGACTCGGGCTTCAAGTCTTGCTTTTGTGATACAATGAAGAAAATTGATTCCCAAACTTTTCTTCTATCATTTACCTATTTTTCTGAGTTCCATATTATAGTTTCATTTGACTGAATTATTTTTAACTGTGAAATAAAATATAGTTCTAACATACTATAATACATAATAAACAAAGTCAAGAAGTCTGGAAGACTGTAAATATATTAAATAATAAGAGATCATGGGTACTTACTTACTACATCCAATGCTCAATAAAAGTAAGATATGGGACCAGGCACAGAGATCCTTACCTTTAATCCCAGCACTTGGGAAGCAGGGGCAGAGTTTAAGGCCAACCTGGACAAAACAGAGTTCCAGGACAGCTAGAGCTACATAAGAGAGAGCCCCTGTCTCAAAAATTAAAACATACACTATACCTTTTTTTAAAAGTAGAATGTAGAAGTCAGGCATGGTAGCACATGCCTTTTATTGCAGTACTCAGAAGGCAGAAGCAGAAAAAACTCTGTGAGCATGAGCTACATACTGAGTACCAGGCAACCAGGGTCACATAAGACCCTATCTTTGAAAGAAGGAAGGACGGAAGGAAGGAAGAAATGGAGGGAGAGAGAGGGAGAGGAGAAAGGAAAAGGAAAAAAGAGAGAGAAAAAGAAAGAGAGAGAAAGAGAAAGAGAAGGTGGAATTTATAATCTGGGGTCATGTAGCCACGAAACCTGCAAGCAGGCCTCCTATACTCATTTATTGGTGCATTCCTTGTGCTTAGCAGTTATCATTCAAGAAAAACAGTCCCTAGAAATGTATATGAATGAGAAAAGGCATTAAATATTAAGAAAAATTCTATATTCGTCTTTGTGTTAAAGGACCAGTATTTTATCCCAATCTTTCTTTACTAAACAGGCCTTCTGTTGGGGCTGGAGAGATGGCTCAGTGGTTAAGAGCACTGACTTCTCTTCCTAGAGGTCATGAGTTCAATTCCCAGCAACTACAACCATCTGTAATGGGATCTGACATCCTCTTCTGGTGTGTCTGAAGAGAGCTGCAGTGTACTCACAGACATTAAATAAATAAATAAATCTTAAAAAACAACAACAACAACAACAGGCCTTCTGCATCTGTAGTTAACTCTCTTTTCAGAAATCTAAACAAGCCAAAGATAGATTCATTCAGTAAAGATTATATAACCATTTTAAGTAACTAAATTACTAACTAAAAGGCTGTGACAAATGCCTTAAATTAGAGGCTGGAGAGATGGCTCAATGGTTTAGAATACTTGTTCTTGCAGAAGACTCATCTTGAATTCCCAGTACCCATATAGTAGCTTACAACCATCCATAACTCCAATTTCAGGAGATTTAATATCCTCTTTGGTCTCCTCAAGTACCAGGCATGCACATGATATACATATAGACATGTATGCAAAACACTCATAAATATAAAGTAAATCTAAAACAAACAAACCAAACTAACATGACTCATTTTCAAGCTTGACTCCATTTTACAATTTAAAACTGTTATTCAGGGCAACATATGATGTAAAGTTAAAGTTACTCATCATGTACATACATTCAAATACAAACCTTTAAAGAATGCAGGACACTAAGGAAGGAGACCATGCGCCAGTCTATGGATGCTACACAGTAAGATTCTGTCTTAAAAATAGTAATGAGGATTAGCCTAATCTGGCATCAATAGGAGGGGAGGTGCTTGGTCCTATAGAGGCTTGTTGCCCCAGAGAAGGGGGACAATATGAGGGGTGGGCAGGAGTGGGTGGGGGGGGTAAGTGAGTACCCTCTTAGAGGCAAAGGGGGGGGGGGAGGAGGGCTTGGGAAGGGGAGACCAGGAAGGGGGACAACATTTGAAATACAAAAAAGTAAAATAGTTAATAAAAAATATTAATAAGGCAAATATTTGATTCCTTGCAGTTTATCTTACCAGGTCTTTCTTTCCCTGTGCCTTTTGACTCAGCAAATTTTTGTATCAAACTTTCAATTGTAGTATTAGCCATATTATTTATAAATTCTTCATGAACCTATTAAAAAATAAGAATTTTTTCTTTTTTTAAAAAGCATTCTTACTTTAATTCAGAAACCTACTACAAAGCAATTTAAAAAGTTACAGATTTCTTTTTAACCTTCTATGTTGTTTCCTAACTTATGTGACAGGTTTCTGGAGACCAGCTTCTGCTTCCTTCTCCCCAAGACACTGCCTATAGGCAGTTGATTACTGCCACTTTTGATTTTTCTAGAGACAGAATTCTTATGATAAATATAACTTTTGAAGACAATTATTTTCATTTTCATAACAAAGAAAAAGACATTTTCTACTTCTCCTTACTGCAATACACCCCAGATTATCATTAAACACTCTCAACACTTCCACATTTAAATTTTCTAATTACTAAAGTTTCTACTCTGACCTTTTAAAGTATTAAAACTTGAAAAGAGAAGTATTTAGAAGTTAGTAATGCTCAACTAATGAAGACTATATAGTTAATACTTAGACGTATATAACTTTAAGAAACAGATGTTTAATATATACTAACTATATGGTTAGCTATCTAGTAATACTGGTAAGTATAGTTATATAGTAACTACAGAATCATATAGTACTTAGTTACTTTAAAACAATTTAAATTGGGGCTGGAAGATGGTTTGGTGGTTTTTCTTCCAAAAGACCCAAGTTTAATCCCCATCATCCACTGAAGACGCTCACAGACACCAGTAGCTCCAACTCCAGGGGAATCTGATACCTCTGACTTCAGAGCACCTTGAGTCATGTGTACATATCCACACACAATTTTTTTTTAAAAAATTCAATAAAAATCTATCTTAAAAAATAATAAATGGTCACCGCATACCTTTAATCCCTGCACCTGGAAGGCAGAGTGCAAGAGGATCTTTGAGTTTGAGGCTGGCCTGGTCTACAGAGTGAGTTCTAAGACAGTCAGAGCTACACAGAGAAACCCTGTCTCAAAAAAACAAATAATGGGGACTGGCGAGATGGTTCAGAGGTTAAGAGCACTGGCTACTCTTCCAGAGGTCCCGAGTTCAATTCCCAGCAACTACATGGTGGCTCACAACCATCTGTAATGAGATCTGGTGCCCTCTTCTGGCCTGCAGGCATACATGCAAGCAGAATGCTGAATACATATTAAATACATTTTTTTAAAAAAGATGGAAAGCAATCACACACAAAAATAGTAATGATAATTAAAAAATTATCATGTTTGGCAATCAATAAAAAATATAAATATGTATTCTTCATCTGAAATGATTATATGTAAGATTTCCAAACAAAGTGATAAAAGACTTAATAAAGAACTGTAAGTAAACATGAAAATTTCATAAACCACATCAACATAAAGCAAAAAATTTACCTGGCCTATCTGTAAATGAATTTCCTTTATAGCATTTGACAAGGATCCTATAATTTCCTTTATATGAATGAGATGAGTTTCTTCAATATCTTGAAATTTCTGGGTTTGAAATATAAAAGTTTTGATTATAAAATATGTATAAACATATACAAATACATACTCTGGAATCAAGAGAAGTTTTAGAAACCATTTCAGTATAGATAACTAAATTAAACTAATGACCACTATGTTTGAAACACTTCTAAACAAATGAATCAAATAACTTTGTTATCCAATTTTCTTAGGCAAATATAAACTTTTCCAGAGTCTAAAGATAGTACAAGTTAAATTCTACCATCAGGATTTTTAAAAATTAAGGAGATCCATAGCGGTGTTTTAAAAAACCAGAGAAAAGTTTCCAAAACTAAAAACTGATGCTTGCAGAGCAAAGCCTAACCATTTAATTTTGAAGTCTACAATCTGGCCCAAGATTCTCAACATGCATATCTAACTTTTGAAAAGTTCCGGGAGTCTGTATCTCAGCGTTCTCAATGGAAGGTAGGAATGCACCAGGTTGGGGAGGGAGGGGATGCACCCCAGGGCACTGGTCTCCAGGATGCCTGGGGAGCAGGACAGGCAGGAATGTGGTTGGGAAGGAACCTTTCCCAGTTGTGATAGCATTTTCCAGAGAATACCACTGCTAGTTCTTGCTTTCCAAAACTCATGATGAAAACCCCTGAGAAATACTGAAATAATGCAATCTGTTTGACTTTGCTTACCCCAGTATTTTCTAAGTTTCAACCTCACAACCTTTGAGTGTTTTCTCCTTCCTTAAAACACAACTTTGAGTTCTACTGAACAGATCATCTTTTTTTTTTTAATCAAATTAAATCAGTTCTAAAGAATGGGCCTAAACTTCCAATTTTTTTGATTAATTATCAAATTAAATTATCTCTCCTCACATTAGTGCCCAAATTTATCTAGCATCGAGTTACTTGATCAGAAATCATTAATACAGATTGTCTAGTTTGTGTGAATCAATAAAAAATATATCAATAAAGGCAAACTTTGCTAGAATAATTGTACTAACAATTCCCAAACTTCAATCAATCTTCTTGATGTGGATTACAGATAATAAAGTGATTCATGGTGATCAAGCTGATAACATATCTATGTCAAGGTCCTGAACTATCTTTAAGAACTGAAGACCACCCAGGCTAGAGATGATCCAGTGCTCAGGAGTAAACAAGGCTTTTGCAGAAGGCCCAAGTTCAGTTCCCAGCACCCAAATCAGGTGACTTGTAACAGCTTCTAACTCTAGTTCCAGAGGATCTGAGATTCGTATCTTGGCAGACACCAATGTACACACAGAACACATAGAAATAAAAATAAACCTTTAAAGAAGGAGAGAGACTTGAGGAACATCCAACAGGAGGATGATTCTTCTAAGTTCAAAATAGAAGAAATGGCCCAGGGGCTGGAGAGATGGCTCAGCACTGGTTGAGAGAGTGCTCTACAAGAACACTGGATCATCTTGCAGTAGATTAGGGTTCAGTTCCCAGAACACAAATGATGGTTCACAATCATCCCTAACTCCAGATCTGTTCCTCCTCCTGATCTCTGCAGGCACCATGCACATGGTACAAAAAACATACATGCAGGAAAAATACTCAAATAAAATAAATATATCTAATAAAAAATATTTTTAAAAAAAATAGGCCTTAGCTTAAATGTCAAAAATTAACAACATAATATTTTATCATAAATAAATACAACCAAATATAGTAAAGCTGACTCATACAATTAATTTCATATGGATGACTGCCTACTTCCAAGTTAAGTGATTTCATTCCTTTTTAGAACAACTTTACCAAATAAGGTATGTTTTGAACTACTCAGAAGTATCTTTTTATTTTTTGTGTATGAGTGTTTTGCTTGCTTGTGTATCTGTGCACCAGGTGCCTGCTGTGCTTGAAGAGGCCAGAAGAGGTGTCGGATCCCCTGGAACAAGTGTTGTACGTACTTGTGAGCTGACATGTTGGTGGGTACTAAAACTTAAACCCAGGTCCTGTGAAAAGCAGCCAGTGCTTTTAACGACTAAGCCATCTCTCCTGGCCCCTAATCAGAAGTATCGTGAAGCATGAATCCACATTTAACTCAACCTGTAATTCAGATACAATTTCTTTTTTTTTTAACCTTTTAATCATAAGTTTATTTATTCAATTTACATCCCAATCATAGTCCCTCCTCTCTTCATAGTCCACTCCTCACACGACCCCTGCCCTTCACCTCTTAGAAGGGGGAGGAACCCCCTGGGTATCAACCCACCCTGGCACCTCAATTCACTACAAGACTAGGCACATCCTCTCCCACTGTGACCAGACAAGGCAGTCTAGTTAAGGAACAGGACCCACAGGCAGGCAACAGTCTGAATAAGGCCCCGCTCCAACTGTTGGGGAACATGCATGAAGATCAAGCTGAACATGAAATACAATTCTGAGATTGTGAGGTTTTCTTTAGGATAGAAAAAGTACATTGCTAACTAATGTTAGTACTCAAAATTAGTGACTTCTACTTCAGAGGACCTAAAGCCCTCTTCTGGCCTGAGACAAACCACACACATGGCACGCACTCACCAAACATACATTCATAAACACATATAAATAGAGATTTCTTTAAAAATGAAAAAAGGAAAGAATAATGGGAATCCGTTTTACAGTATGTAACAGCTGGAAGGCTAAAGAAAGTCATGAGTTCGAGGCCAGCTTGGGACACACAGGGATTGAACAGGTGGTTCAGTAGTTAAAACTGCCTGTAACTCTGGCTCCAGGGGGATCCAATGTCCTCTTCTGGCCTCTATGGGCATGTATTACATAATTTAAAAAAAAAATCTTAAGAAAAAGTAAGAACAATACTAGGCAGTGTGTTTGCATGTGTGTACGTACACACCACATGAGCTATCAAAAAGAGAAAGACACAGAAAAATGTAAGAGGAAATATACACACTAGCAAGAATTATTAAACATATCTGTCTCTTCACAAGTAGTGTTGTCTCACATCTGTCCAAGCAAATTAATGTTCATTTGCAAATGCCAGAGTAAATAATTAAGATGCTATTTTGAAAAAATAACCATGAGAAAGCAGAAAAAAGAAATGGAAGGTTGAATGCTGAAAAATGATTTTAAAATATTCAAATTTTTAAAACTACATATGGTATTCCACAGATGGTATATGATGTGTTGGCATTTACCATTAACCCTAGTACTAGGATGGCAAAGGCGGATAGCTTTCTATGAGTTCAATAGCAGCCTGGTCTATAGAGTGAGTTCCTAGTGAGCTAGGGCTACATAATGAAACCCAGATTTTCAGGGAAGGAAGAAACGTAACATCAAAATGAGGCATGGTGATACCAGCCTGTAATTCTAGCACTAAGAGATTGAGGAGGTCAGCTTGGCCTAAACAGAATCTAAAAAACACAAAATAACGTGTGTGTGTGTGTGTGTGTGTGTGTACCCTGAATCCCACAAAGAGGCAGGAAACATCCCACTCCATCGAGCTCTTCTGTGCCCTACACACATACACAAATTTTAAAAAGTTAGGGGGTAGAGACATGGCTCAGTGGATAAGAGCGCTGACTGCTATTCCAGAAGACCCACATTCAATTCCCAACACCTACATGGTGGCTCACAACAGTCTGTAACTCCAGTTCCACAGGGTCTTGATACCCTCTTCTGGACTATGTGGTAAAACTCTCATAAAATATTTAATTTAAAAAATATTAAGTAACATCAATACAATAAAAAAATACTGAACAGCAGATTTTAATTCCTATGCTGATTTAAATAATAAAGTGAAAGTACTTTAATTAGTAGAAATGAAAATTTAACAAGTCAATAGTATCTGCTTTATAATAAATACATGTTCCTTAATGATTTAGAAGACATAACAGCATTTGCTCTAGTTTGTAACAGCCGTTTTTACAACAGAAATTTCACTATTTTAGAAATCTCATTTAAAAGAAGTAAAGCCTTCTGTGGAAGCATCCTTTTTCCCATGTAACACAACTGATAGAACCCTTCTGCAATCATTATCGGTGGCTATGCTGACATAACACATCCTAGTTTTCTTTTTCTCTGCCTTTTACTTGGGTTTCAGCTTCTCTTCCTCTATCAAGTTCTCAATAACCCCATACAAAACAAGCATGAAGTCATCGTGGCTTCCTAAACTCAAACTATAAAGGCTCAAATTATAATTTCTTACCCAAAATCTTTGGGGCTAGGTACATTTTAGAATTCACATTTTTTCTTTTTAAAATAAATACTCATGGTACTAAAAGAATATAGCACCTTTTATACTATTGCCAGTATAATCTTGTGCTTAACAATAACGTTGTAGCAAAAGCATGTATATTCAGTGTAAGCTAAAATTATAAACAACTTCATATGCAGATTCAGATTAAGTTTTGCTGTAGAAAGACTTATGATAAAAACAAATTTGGACTTACAAAACTGTGAGGATCCAAAACTCTGGCTCTAAGACTGGAACTCTGCATCCAGTGCTACAACTGCACCTGCTACCTCAGAGTCAACATGTTGTCTATCTCAGCACGACCCGCTCGCCACACGCCAACTAAGTGCTTCATGAAGCTTCTACCATTTCTCTTTATCCACAGATTTGACGACAAGTCAAAATCTGAAAGTAATCTAGCTCCTTGAGAATCTCTCCCTCCCTCCCTAATCCCTTAGACATCCACAGCATTTTCAGCTCACCACAAGACCCTCATCACCCTCATCACCTGACTAGTACGCTGACTTCCAAACTAGACTACTCATCTCTTCTGGGGCTACAATAATACATTCTTCACATAACTGCCAAAGCTAACTTTTAAAACACAAATCCAATCATGTTACAACACAATTCAGGTGGGTACCAGGCTGCCAGCTGCTCTTAGAGAACAGCTAATCCTTTGCATATCCTAGTTTTCATCCAATTTCTTAACCTCATTTCTTTAACTACTTCCTTTTTATTCTTCTCAGTTTTTAGAATATAGCATCCATCTATTTCATATTTATACTTCTAGACTTCATGTTCATCACCCCAAAGCCTAGGCTTTTTCTGCCCTACATTCTACTCATGTTTCAAGTCTCCGCTTTATTTCATTATTTTTATGTTTTACATTTAATTGTTGTATTGGGGAGAGGGGTATGCCATGGCTCATGTAGAGGTCAGATGATAACTTGTAGGAACAGATTCCCTTGTTTTACCAAATGGGCTCTGGGGATTGAACTCTGAATGTTGGACAGCAAATGCCTTTACTTGCCTGCCCCAAGTCTCAGTTCTAATTATCATGTCTCTGAAACAAGTCTCCCAAACTCCTGGTTTAAATTCTAGGTTACTCCTACTATTCTATCTCCTAGAAGCTTAGTCTTCCCTTTATAACACTTATAAAAACATGTTATTTTAGGCATGTATTTCATGTCTACCCCCCATCCTCTGTACTGTCAACTGAATATGCCTGCATCTAGCACAGTGCCTTTGACATAATAGGTAAACATGGATGCACGTGCCTGCGAGCATGCGAACACGCACGCATGCGTACAAACACACACACCTTTTGGATTATGAGATGGAAGTCTTCCATTTCCTCAAGTGAGACAGAAAAAGTAACTAGCAAAGTTTCACAATTATCAAGACTTCTTTCACATCTAACGTATGCCCACCAAAAAAGAGAAACTATTTTAACACTTGAGAAAATAAGAATAAACAAAGAATCTGACCCTTGTCCTTATATAATTTACACATGGAAAAGACACAAAACAGAACAGGAATGAAGCAGTGTATGACTAAAATGTTCTAAAAAATCCCATCATTAGCCTCAGGCCCAGAGCTGCATCATGAAAAACATGCAGCATTATATGGTAAGTCACTGTAATCTGCAGGGTCCTCTGCTATCTGCTAAATGAGATGAAATTCCTGATGCCTTACGTGGTGCTAGGTGCTAAGAACATAAGAAGACAAGAGTGAGAGTACAAGTGTTACAAGGTAGGGCTCATCAAGGGCACTCGCGTTAAAACAGGTCTCCAACTAGGAGTGAAAGAACACCAAGTTACTTATCATTTATCCCAAGTTAAAAGAGCAGTTTCATTGTGTACCTTCAAGAGAATCTGAGAACAGGGCTTTGTTTACTATTATAGCTTCAGTACTATCCTCCAGTCTTCTCCTTACACAGAAATCATAAAATCAAGACTCAAGCCTGACAACCAGCACTGTCATCATCTACCAAAGCCTTCATTTCCCTCAAATATATTTAAACAGCTTTTATTTATTTGAGTGAACTCTTATGACACTGTTATGGTCAGAATGTGAAATGCCTGTCACAGGCTCCTGTGTTTGAACACTTGGTCCCCAGCTGGTTAACTGGGGGTTTGGGATATCATGGAATCGTTTGGACAAATGTGCCTAGCTGGTAGATGTAGAGGACAGGGCCAGGGCTTGGGGAGTCTAGACTAGCTGCTCTACTTCCAGACTGAACTTCTGCTTCCCAATCCACTAAGATGGAAGAAAGTACTTCATCTTCTCTGTCTTCTCTACTGTGACCGACTAAACCATGAGCCAGGGTAAATGTAGCCCTCTCTCAGCTGTTTGGTCACAGTGACATGAAACGTAACTGGTTTAAGAAGCACTAGCCATGCTGGCCTCAATCTCTCCAAACAAGAGTACAAATTACTACGGTACTCAAACAGTTCATTTAAAATTTTCTGATACTGGGCTGGAGAGATGGCTCAGCAGTTAAGGGCACTGACTGCTCTTTAGAGGTCCTGAGTTCAATTCCCAGGAACCACATGGTGGCTCACAACCATCTGTAATGAGATCTGATGCCCTCTTCTGGTGTGTCTGAAGACAACTACAGTGTACTCATATAAAATAAATAAATCTTTAAAAAGAAAAAAAAATTCTAATACTATGAAAATTAAACAAAATTCTATTATTTAACCAATGTCCACAAATAATATAAGCATCCTGTCTTCAATTTAAAACCTTAAAAATACCAACCTGGGCTGTTTCTGTCATCTTCTGCTCAAAATCAGCTTTTGTTAATGCATATTTTTCCACATAAAGTTTGTAAGTATCTGTAGCTTTCTTAGACTTAACAGCTGCCTGTAACAAAACAAAAGCATTTTTAAAAGATGTATTTATTGTATGTTTATTAGTGTTTGCCTCGATATACGTCTGTCTGTGAACAACATGCATACCTAGTGCTCTCGGAGAGCAGAAGCCGGCATCAGCTCTGCTGACGCCACAGCTACAGATGGCTGTGGCCCGCAATATGAGTGCTGGCAATCAGACCTGGGTCCTTGCAAGACCACCTGGTGCTTTCTAGCCCACCCCCCCCCAAAGCATATAAAACTGAGGTTAACCATTTATCTTTCTTAATATAAGGTAATATGAAGTAACAAATTAAAAATACATTTAAAAGTTCTTTTGATACACAAACTTTAATCCCTTAATGACTATCTTGATCACTTCTGATTTTTTTTTTTAAATGGGCACACAATAACTCAGGAATCAAACATGAACTCTTTTTTTCTACTGGAATGTTCAAAATATTCAAACATAACCACTTTATAGTCCAGAGCAAGATTCTATAACCATAAGTAGCATCTGTGAGAAACTAGTAAAGAAGCAATGTAAAAAAGTGCACCAATCAGGCACCTGATTTTTCTACTTTTCTACAATAGTAAGTCTTCCTCCTCTCCCATTAATGCACAAACATTGTATTTAATGTCTAAAGTTTATAAACTAGCCAGGTGATGGCAGCATATGCCTTTAATCCCAGCACTATGGAGGCTAAGGCAGGATTTCTGAGTTAGAGGCCAATCTTGTCTAAATACAGATTTAGTTCCAGGACAACCAAAGCTATACAGAAAAACCCTGTCTTAAAAAAAAAAAAAAAAAAAAAAAACCAACGACGACAAAAATCTATAAATCAAATTCAAAATTTAAAAAATTGGTTTTTCCATGATAGTTCTCAGTTTCTTGGATGGTCCAATAAACCATTACATTTGTTTTTAATTTTTATCTATTTCTCTCAGAAAGTCTTTTACAAAAATACACTATGGTATTAATATACATTTAATTTTATCAGTTACTTAATGAAAACTGGAAATATAATGAGAGTAACATGAAATTACATAAGATATCTTTTCTTCAAGGACTTTTCAGAAAGTAACAAAACCACAGAAATCAATATAAACCTTGGGTGAGACAGCCAGGAGAAAAGATCCTGCGCAGCTCTGTACTGGACACAAAGCTACAGAGTCCTCGGTGCTGAGACAGTGATATGTGGGCAACAGGAGCACCAAGCCACGGCTGGGGGTCTGGGAGCAGCAGGCCAGCCTTGGGGGTGGCAGAGAAAAAAAAGGAAATACCTACTCTCTAAAGGTTGATCAATTTGGACATGAGATGGGTCTGTATAGTAAGAGATCAAAGGTAAAGAGCAGGCTGTAGGGTGTCGATATAGACGTATCTCCATATTCTTGATGACAGTCTGAAGGCAACAAACAGCAGGATGTGCTAGGTAAACCTATCCTTGGTAAGAACAAAGTAGGTTTCATCACACTATGGTGTGAGGAGCACATCAAGTAATTAGTCTAGATGACTAAAAATACTTTCTTTTTTGTTTTGTTTTGTTTTTTTGGTTTTTCGAGACAGGGTTTCTCTGTGTAACCCTGGCTGTCCTGCAACTCACTCTGTAGACCAGGCTGGCCTCGAACTCAGAAATCCGCCTGCCTCTGTCTCCCAAGTGCTGGGATTAAAGGCGTGCGCCACCACTGCCCGGCCTAAAAATACTTTCAAGGGGTCTAAGGTAATGCTAAGAGCCAAGTAAAAGCCTGATAACAGGACATTTGTGTAGGGCCAATCAGTGCCAATATATACCTTAGCTGTATTTCCAGAACAAGAAGCAGAACTGGAAACAGAAAAACTAGCTTTGCTGTGGATTAAGATTGGCAACAGACACACATGGTCTTCTCTAAACAATCTTGTGTTCTCTAAAATTCAATAAAAATTATACTAAACACACATTGTATGCTTTTCTACCTTTTAAAAAAGTTTTCTTTTTATTTATGGTATGTGTGTGTCTATCACATGTGTGTGAATACCCAGGGATGCCAGAAGAAGGTATCAGATCCCCTGAAACTGGAGTTAAAATCATTCTAAACTTCTTGACATGGGTTCTGAGGCTCTAATTCACAGCCATCTCTCCAGCTCTTTTCCCACCTTCTTAAATAAAGTACATGCAGGATGCCATTTCACCATATACTGTAGGTAAAACTGGCCTGGAGCCAGAAGAAAATTAATTAAAATTCTGGTTCTACCATTTATTTCTCCCTAATATGTTATCTTTGAGTTTTACATTGCTCTCTTACTCCTAAAACAGAAATAATACAAGATATTTTTTAAGGCTACAATAGTTAACCAAATATCATTAGATAAAGTGCTTGGGAGCTAGTGAGATAGTCATGGTTCAGCAAGTAAAGATGCTTGCTGCCACACCTCATAACTCTGAAACTCACAGAAAGGAGAGGACTAGTCTATCATATTATCTTCTGACTGAAAAAAATATAATGCTTATGATAGGATCTGGCATATAGACAAATTTATAAATAACTTAATATATATTTATTTACTACTCAATGCAAATTATTATACCATAATCCAATAGTCACTCACAAAATATACTTAAGCAAATCACATTAAGGTAATAATCTATTCTTTTTTTTTTTTTTATATGTATGTTGAGTGTACTGTCGCTGTATTCAGACACACCAGAAGAGGGCACTGGATCCCATTACAGATAACCATGAGCCACCATGTGGTTGCTGGGAATTGAACTCAGGACCTCTAGAAGAGCAGCCAGTGCTCTTAACCACTGAGCCATTTCTCCAGGCCTCAATAATCTATTCTAAAGCATGATGCTAAAACAAACTTGTAAATTTGTTTTTATTATATTAAGAAACTAGAAATTCAGTAATTTTTCAAGTAACATATATGCTGTTATAATACACAACTTGTAATATAATTAATATAAACAATGTAGTAATAACTTCTCACAATAGAAATATTGATATCACTATTACAAGTCAATAGTAATAAAGTCAACTGTTTTGGAGGAACATTACTTCACATAGAAGATCTGTACTAGGTAACTGTCTTAGTTATAATTTTACGGACGTGAACAGACACCATGACCAAGGCAACTCTTATAAGAAGAACATTTCATTGGGGCTAGCTTACAGATCCAGAGATTTAGTCCATTATCATCAAGGCATGGCAGCATCCAGCATGCATGGTACAGGAGGAGCTGAGAGTTCTACATGTTTTATATCTATATTAAGAACTACATCTTTTATACACACTCACTGTCACTATCTTCAGACACACCCAGAAGTGGGTATCAGGTCCCATTTTACAGATGGTTATGAGCCACCATGTAGTTGCTGGGAATTGAACTCAGGACCTCTGGAAGAGCAGTCAGTGCTCTTAACCACTGAGCCATCTCTCCAGCCCCTAAGAGTTCTACATCTTGTTCCAAAGGCTAAAAGGAGAAGAGTGGATCCCAAATGGCTAGGAGGAGGGTCTCAAAGCCCACCCCCACAGTGACACACTTCCTCCAACAAGGCCACACATCCTAACAGTGCCACTCCCTGAGCCAAACATATTCAAACCACCACAGTAATTACATCCTTACATCAGATGGGTATTTAAGAGCTGGGACGTGTGCTCCTGGAGCATCATTTCACTTTCTTCACATAACCTTCAGAGTTCTAAATAGCTCTGCTTCTGAAGTCTTTACGTAGAAGGGTAATATTAATTTGGTGAGGGTTGGCTCAGGTAGTAGAGTTCTTATCTAGCCCATGTGAGCCCTGGATTCAATCCCTAACACTGCAGGAACTGGTGTGGTAGAACAGAACTCCAAGTCCCAGTACTCAGGAAGAAGAGGCAGGAAGGCAGGAGGATCAAAAGTTCAACATCACCTGGACTACACAGTCAGTTTGAAGCTGGCTTGGGCTACCATGCAGCTATCCAATCATATACGCAAGTTTACACAAGCAATGAAATGTCATCATAAATGTCATGTTACCAACAGCAATTAGACAAAAATCATTAACAGAATATGCATTCTGATTTGAAAGATGTGAGGGATGCCTCCTAGCCGTTCACATTTTCTTTCTCTCTGGCACTTAAGTCTACATTTATTTAGTTTGCTTAACTTCAAACTGAAGACTCCTGAGTTTCCTCAATTGTGACTTTAGTGTGAACTACTGATTCTCTAAGCAGTAGTCGTATACCATTAGCTGGATTTTTTTTTTTATTCCCTCAGAAATTTACATTAAATGAATGAGGATGAGTTTATTTCTCTGTAATATGTTCTGAGTAAGGTCTTTTAATACAGGCTAAGCACCTCTGACCTAAGAAGAAAAATCCAGTGGGACTAGAGATGCAAAAAAATTAATTAAAATATTTTGGGAAATTATCTTTAATACATATGCATAAGGTATATGCATTTAAAATAATTTAATGTTCATAAATACCTGGGTCCTACTACTCCCTATTCTACATATTCAAATACTCCAAATCCAGTCAAGGATACTGGCATAGCATTAATACCAGCCTTGGGAGGCACAGGCAAGTGAATCTCCTAAGTTCAAAGCCAGACTGGTCTATACAGTAAGTTCTAGGCTAGTCAGGGTTACACAATGAAACTGTCTCAAAATAGTATTATTATTTATATTATTATTAATAATAAATATCCCTAATCTGAAAAGATCCAATAATCTGAAAAGGCTCTGGGGTCCAGGAGCTTTAGACAAAAAGTACTAGTGTTCAAAGCAGGCTCAGAGTGTTCAAAGCAGGCTCAGAGTGTTCAAAGCAGGCTCAGTTCCAAATTTCTTCTTTAACTATAACTTCTTTAACTCCTATTGCTTTTAAAAAAAATTGTAATTTTTTTTATTTCCATGTTTTCAAATTAGCTGGGTTTTATCCAGTAAATCTTGTTTCATCATGTCTCCATTAATTTCTTAATCCTCTCTAGTATTTTATATTCACTTATTTCTTTGCACAACCTAACACAAACTTTTTTTTTCTGGTTGATGGTTTCTAAATTTAAATTTCATCCAAGAATTCTTACTCCAATTACTAAGAGCATTAATGACCTGTTTCATCATCATGTCTTTTAAATGTGTTCTAGAATTGTAGTTGTTTGCACATTCCAAATAGGTTTTTGGGTTTTCCCTCTCTTTCTTCCCCTAGCGGTGAGAAGTGAAGACCAGTCACAAGATACAAGTAAGTAGTGCCCACTCCACATGTGCTGTGCTTTCTCATTCACACTCAACCATCTGGTTTCCAGGTTATCTACTGCTGGCTCTCCAAGATCGAATTTAATGTATGTCTTTAAAAGACAGTTTTAAGTTACGTTCCTTTTAGAATATTAGAGATATGTATGGTCAAAAGAATCATGAACTGGTTCCACAGACTGACTGTGGGGCAGGATTATGCATCTATAAATTATGTCTCTAAGATCCCACTCTTCCCTGACCAAAGTCCTAGGACCTTTGTTTCACTTACACAGCTTTCAGTAGTGATCCAAACTCTCCCCCCCCCCAACCTTTTATTTATTATCTTCCTCTTCTACTTAGTCACTTCAGGGCACCCCCTGGAAATCCCCCCACCTTGGCAAATCAAGTCTCTGTGAGGCAAAGCACATCCTCTCCCATGAGGCTAGAGAAGTCAGCCCAGCTAGTAGAACATATCCCACGTACAGGCAATAACTCCTAAGACAGCTCACAATCCAGCTGTTTGGGACCCACATGAAGACCAAGCTACACATCTGCTACATATGTCCAGCCTGGGCATGTTCCTCAGTTGGTGGTTCAGGCTTCATCATAGGGTGGGAATTTCTGTTAAGAGATTGTCTTTTAAGAGTCAAATTCCATTCCTACCTTAGGAATTTGAGCCCAACAACTTTTGATTGCCATCTTCTCATATCATTTTGTGCTTCTGACCCCAAAGACAATACTCTTCCTTGCTATTCTGTTAATTTGGCTTTTCTTCTTATATTTTATTTATAATTGCTGTGTCTAGAACAGAAGGCTTTGAAACTACAAATTTAAAGATGTGCCTCATCTTTTCTTACATCCCAGTTTGTATTTATTATATAAACTATAAAGGAATTTATCACTCCAAATCCGACCAATTTTTTATTTTTTCTCATTTAACTTTTACCCAAAGGTATGTATTTGTTTTTCCAATTAGGTACGTTAAATATTTTACAAAGACTTCAAAACTGTTTCTAAATGAAATATGAATCAAGTAAGTGAAAGGGTAAACTGCCTTAAGAGGAAGGGTCAAAGCTGTGGTGCACACCCCTTTAATTCTAGCCATCAGAAGGCAGAGGCAGGTGGAGCTCTAAGTTTGAAGCCATAGTGAGTTACAACCAGCCAGGGATACACAAAGAGATTTTATCTCATCGACTGTCTTACTGTATAAGTAACCAGGGGTGGGGAGATAGCCCAGTAAAGTTCATCCTATGGAAGCTCAGGCCCCCAGTATCTATATAAAACGCCAGGCATGGTGGTGTACTTCTGCAATCCTGGTACTGAAGTAAGTAGAGATTCAGACTGCAGGGACTCAATGGCCTGCTAGTCAACCTAGCTCAATTAGTTCCAGGTTCAGTAACAAGCTGTACCTCAAAAGATAAGGGAGAGTAACAGAGAACAGAATGACCTTTGGCCCCCATATGTGCACGCATGTGCTCTACATATACACATACAAAAAAAGGTGTTCTGGAAGTTTTAGAGATATTTTTATTATAGTTACCTTTTCTATTTCTCTTTGTGTAGCTCCTTCCTTTTTCAGACGTTCCTGTTCTACGCACTTGGCATTGTAATTTTCCTTAGACTTCTGGAGGGCCTGTGTTATATTCTGAATGGCTTGAACTGCTTCCAGAGTCCCCGCAACTTCCTCTTTAGTCTGTTTGATAAGAAATGGTTCAATAAAATGGACTATGAACCACTTACCATGTAACCACTCAAACAAAAAGACAGTTACCTTTTTATGAGATTTTACTTGCTCCTCTCCATACTTCTGAACTTCCTTTATTAATTCCTGTAATTTTCTAACAAGATCCAGATGACAATTTGCTAATTTCTCTGTAGATGTTTTGAACACATCCCACACTGGTGCAAATGTTCTGAGGGAAAAGCACAATATGGGAGTAATTTATTAAAAGAAAAAGGAGCCAGTAAAAAAGAAAGAAAAAGCAAAGTTTAAGGTTCTAAGTTGAATTTGATTCAGCAATTTTCTTTAGGAAAAAGATGAAATTAAATAATGACCTATAGTTTCGTATTTGTCCTTGCTTAATTATTTCTATCTCTGAACTATAAAAACATAAAACTTAGTTAATTTTATGTCACTGATCTTTATGCCATTTAAGTGTATTCAGACACATCACAAGCCTTTGTATGATGAACTAGTATTAAAAGTTAACATTCAAACTACTAGTTTCCCAGTAAAAAAGCTCCATCAAAACTAAAGTTTCTCCGGGGTTGGAGACATAGCTCAATGACTGAGGGGGTTCTCACATGTAAGAGATGCTGGGTTTGATTCCCAACACCACAATAATCAGGTAACAAAAATAAAACCTTCTCTTCTGAATTTAAATAAGCAAAAATCAATTTTTACATGTGATTGCTTTGTGCCTTCAACAATTATACACAAATTCTTTAACAGCAGCAATCTGGCATCTTTACCTGAGCTCTGTAACTGTACCTATGTGCTTAAACAATATTGTGAGTTCAAGGTCAGCCTGACAGACAAAGCAAGTGCCAAGACAGCCAGGTCTGTTACACAGAAAAACCCTGTCTCAGAAAGCCATTAAAAAAAGAGGAAAAAGGAAAAAACAAATGGCGCCAACAGCCACTAAGACACAATGGTAAAGAATACAGTCACAGCCGGACATGGGAGCAAAAGCCTTTAAGCACTCAGAAGGCAGAGGCAGGAGGATCTTTGTAAGTACGAGGCCAGCCTGATCTACAAAGCAAATCCATGATAGCCAGGGCTATTACACAGAGAAACTATGTCTTGAAAAACAAAAAACAAAACCCCACAGTCACTTAGTCTAGCATGTACTCTTTGCCAATTATTATTACTCCTAACCAGTAGAAAAATTAGCCGGGAACAATCATGACATGTATTTTAAAAGAAGCTTGATGAGGTTAATTAAACTCCTTAGAATAGGATTGTTTTGATTAGATTTTATCTTATTTGAAATTTAATCAACACTAAGTCTGACAGTGGTTGGAAATTTTCAAGAGAAAAAAATACCCCAAAACACATGAACTTCACTTCCTTTAAGCCTGATAGACGCTAGTCAAGAAAATCACAAGGCAGATAAGAAAGTGTGCCATTACCAACAGATTCTTTACACTGAAAAGGGTATTTTCAATACAAGATTTCTCTAAAAGGTTTCCTGACGCAACTGATGGCTTAACAAGTAAAGGGGTTTGGTATGAAAATCCAACAGCCTGAGTTCAGTCCCTGGTAAAGTCCCATGTAAAGGTAGAAAGAAGAGAACTGAGTCCACAAAGGTGCCCTCTGCCCTACCGTCCTACATACCTACATAAAAGAATTTTTAAATTTTTATTTTATGTATTATGGGTGCTTTGCCTACACGTATGCCTGCATACCATGTGTGAGTGTCTGGTGCCCAAGGAGGCCAGAAAGCACTGAATCTCCTGGAACTGGAGTTACAGATGGCTGTGAGCCACGAGGTGAGTGCTAAGAATTGAACCTGGGTCCTCTGGAAGTGCAGCAAATGCTCTAACTCACTTGATCTATCTTTCCAGTTCCACAAATTAAAATACATATACATATACTAATCTTTTTAAGAATTAATTTATTTTATGTATATGAGTACACTGTAGCTGTCTCTAGACACACTGGATCCCATTACAGATGGTTGTGAGCCACCCACCATGAGGTTGCTGGGAACTGAACTCAAGACTTCTAGAAGAGCAGTCAGTGCTCTTAACCGCTGAGCCATCTCTCCAGCCCTAAAATACATTATTTTTTTTTATTTCAAACTTAATTATAAGAAAGTTTCAAATTAAGGAAAAATAGATCACACACAAACCCAGACCCAAAGACACAACTCAGTGAAGTGTACAGTCAGAGTAGCCAATTGGAATGGAAGCTGTCCAGCTTCGTATTGGATTTTATACCTTCACTACTGAATGTTTTTATCTACACTAAGCCTAAAAAATTCATGACAATTAAACTAGAAAAACTATGAACTTTATATCTTCTTTATAATTCATGTTCAGTATTTGCAGCTGGTACTTCAATCATCCCTACTACTTAGCCTTTCCTGTCTTCTTTTCTACGTGTTACAGTGCAGACACGGGTACACGTGTTTATACTTATTTACACTTACACATACACGTGCATGCTGGAGCACACTTTTAACCCTGTACTCACTATTAAATTCTTAATTGTGATATGCACAACTTTTTTTTCTGAGCAAGTAATATACATTATATTAATAGGCAAACAGAAATTCAAAATACACCTAACTATAAATATAAAAATGCAAGGGAACACAAAATTAAACTTCTTGACAAAATAAACAATAAACAAACACAATACTTAAAATCTCTATGCTCTTAAGAGATGAACAAAAACATAACTATGGGAGGCTGGAAAGATGGCTCAGTGGTTTAGAGCACTTGCTGCTCTTACAGAGAACCTGGGTTCCGCCACCCAGCACCCACATGGTGGCTCACAACAGTCCTAACTGTAGCTCCAGGAGATCCAATGCTCTCTTCTGACCTCCATGGACACCAAGCACACACATGATACACATAAAGGCATGCAAGAAAATGCATGCATATAAAATGCATACAAAATTAAATAAACTTACAAAAAATTAAAGTAATATACAACTTATATATAAGAAACACACATTCCAAACACAAAAATGTTGTCAAAAGTCATGGGTCAAGTCAACCAGATTTCTTTCTTTATCCATCAAGAAACTAAAAATTACAGTAGATTTTTCTAAATAAAATCAAAGTCAAGTAGTTAAATCAGCTTTCATTATTATTTTCTGACTCTCCTACTGTAGTTGGAAAAAAAGAAACCATGTTTAGAAGACATTAACATGAAGGGTGTCAAAAATCTGAGAAGAGACATAACAAAATAAGAATGAACCTGTAACAAAAAGGGAAGGGGAAAGAAAAGAACTGGAGAATCAATGGAGGTAAAAATAAAAACAGCTATCAACCACCAGTCTCAACAATCCTAGGTGCAAGGGGTAGGGCAGCCTGAAGCCTTGTTAGCCACTGCCCATGCCTGCAGGTCCTTACTGTGTGGCAGAGAGCACACAGCACATGGCCAAACAGTGCCACTGAATGAAGATAACTGGGATTTCTCCTACAGAGCCCGTGCTACAAAACAGAAAGTCTTTGAACTCACTCAACCACACTATACAACACTTACATAAATAGCTTTTCTTAACATTTTTAAAACACAGACTCACGTGTAAACTAGATTATTTATATAGGCCCTTCTAATTAGGAATAAGTGATATATATTCACAGAACTTTGAATTAAATTTCAAGAGATTCAGACTTATCAGAATCCCAGATATAGATGAACCTTTTACTACAACCCACCACAAAAATCTTTTTACACTAATATACATACAACCAGCCTTTCCTCAACTTTAAGATAATAAAATGAACCCCTTGTTCTGGAGTTGTTACAGTTATAGAATAATTATATAATTATTTCTTTCCACAGGTGTTACACTATGTTTTCTACAACAAATGAAGTCTTATTAATTTTTATTTCATAAGGAATATAAGTTCTTCAAAGGAAAATTTAATGTCTATTCAACAATAGAAGAGATTTTTAAATATTTTAATCATTTGAATGAAATTTATCTTCCAGGTGATTGGCTGTTGCTGTTGCTGCATTTGAATCTTAAGATAGGGTCTCACTATGTAGCCTATGGAGGCTGGCCTCACACTTGACCTCCTCCCATCGCAGTCTCCTTATGCTGGGATTACAGATCATCTATTACCACTCTACATCATTTACATAAATTTTTAAATATCACTGCTAAAGTACAACAAAATTTAAATAAACTTTCAAAAAACTAGAATAGTACTTTATACATATTTAATTGCAATCTCAAAACATAACAATACTAAATTATTACATTGAAAAACTAAGTTTCCTGAAGCCTTAATCCTAGACAAAGAATGACAGGCAACTTAAGAGTAGAAGAAAGAGTCTCCCCCATGTTAGAGCTCACGTGGTTATCCACTTCCACATGGCCAGTCCTGAAATCACATACAATACTGTGAGTACTGAGGAGGTTGTATTTATGTTTATACATACATAAGCATATGAACCTATGTAATGACATTTAAGGAAGCAGAGGCTAGGAATCTGAGAGAAAACAAGAAAGGGTATAGGTAGGAAGGGTTGGATAGAGGAAACAGAAGGGAGAAAATGTGATTATATTTTAACTTCAAAATTTTTTAAGGAAAGGAAAACTTTCATTATCTTCGTACTGACTGATTCAGTAACTACAATGACATTTTCTACCAAGAATATATTTATACGAAACAAACATTTTAAAAAGTACACAATACAGTCAGTCATGTGCTCAGAGTGACACTTTGTTCATTAGTCATATATGAAACATCAGACATCAGTGGCACCATAACCTTATCACTGAGTGTTCTCACAGCCACTTTAGTTTTTGTAAACATACTCCATGCTATTTACAAGTGACAAAATTGCCTAACAACACACTGTAGCTTTAGATTTTTTCCCCTTCCCTTTTCCATCTCAAAACCAGGCCTGCTCAGTCCAGCCCAAAGGTTTTTATTTATTTATTATATGTAAGTACACTGTAGCTATCTTCAGACACCCCAGAAGAGGGCATTAGACCCCATTATAGATGGTTGTGAGTCACCATGTGGTTGCTGGGATTTGAACTCTTGACCTCTGGAAGAGCATCAGCCATCTCACCAGCCCTAGATTTTTCCTCAACCTACTTTTTATATAGTTCTTAAATGTTTTAAACTCCCTTCTAGCCCACCACCCACCAGATGTAGTGAGAGAAAAAAAAAAAAGTAAGGTTATTGAGATATGGGGAAAGTGGACCTGTTTAGAAACTGTTCTTTGGAGCAAATCCCATTTGCATTGTCAGAAAATCAACAGTTCTGTTCACAGGATTCAGCAGTGGCAGCTCGATCCACTCACAAATACTTCAGGAATATACCAGCAGTCCAGTTCAGTAGAGTCGGGATAGCAAACAGGAATCAGCAGTGGTGGCATGACCCAGCAGAGACAGCCAGGCCTCCGCTGAATCATCACAAGTCAGTAGGAGGTACCAGGACCATCGGGGACACCAGGAGAAGTTCTCAGTTGAGCCTCTCTCAACTAAGCAAAGCTCAGCTAAGTCTAAAGACTAAGAAGAGGTGCAAAGCTACCTCTACGAGCAAGACCCTCTCACAGTCCACTGAGTCCTACTTACACTCCCTCCAAACATCAGCTGTCTTCCATGGTCTTGCCTCAGAACATGAGTCTGTCTTAGGAAAACTGCATGTGGGTCTGTATCAGCTGACATCACTCTGCCAGTCGGCCCGAGTCCTCCCTCGGAAGTGGCAAGAGGCTGTCAGAACTCCATCAGAGTTTTTTGGTGCATTTTTCCTCTATGAAGTCCCAACAAATGGAGCCCCACTACGAAATGCAAGGTAGACCAATCCTTGTGAGTCCTCAGCAAGAATCCTTCATCATTCGTCCTTTCACACGTTTGCTTTATCACAACATCTTTTTACCTGAGTCTGCTTCAGTGAAACATTCCTTGAGGAGTCTGCCTTAGTAAAACTTCCTTTCACCTGTGTCAGCTTCAGCTAAATGTTCCTTCAATTCTGTCTGCTTCAGGAAAACACTCCTTCATGTGTTTGCCCCAGCAAAACACCATCAGACACAACTGACTTTCCAAAGATCCCTTAAGTTTCCACTTTAACACAACTTTGAAAATGTATTAGCACTGAATATCATATTTACAAACTTTCAAATTCTTAGCAAAAACCTAATAGTCTCAAGAACTTTGTCTTAATAAATTTTGAAAAACAGAAATTAACTCACCCAAGTTGTGAATAATTGCTTGCAGATTTTGCTAGTTTTGTCATTGATCTGGAGTATGCCTCTTCTATTGTAGCTCTGTTAAATTAAATTGCTATATTATAATATCTATTGTTTAGTGATCCAAACATAACAACATTACAAAACTTTAATTAAAAATGCAAAAATGAGAGCATGCCTCATGTTTAAAAAAAACAGCAAGGGGCCCCAGTAGATATCTAAAAGGTTTGGAACCCAGTTGGTTAACCCAATCACTGAGAATCCATGAAGTCAGGAGGCCTCTGCCCTAAATAATGGATTAATCCTTTGGTGAACTCATACTCTGGTGACATTATTGGAAAGTGGTGAAAATAATGACTGGACCTACTTGGGGGAATTATGTATGCTGGGAAGATAAACCTCAATCCCATCCCCATGTTTATCTTGCTCTGTGCTTCCTGACAATCATAAGGTAACAGCCCCTACTAGATTCTCTCACTGCTGTGACAGTTGCCCTCCCTAAGGGTCAATGTAACGTAAATGAATGATCATGGGCTAACACCTTTGAAACTGCGAGCCAAATCCTTTCCTATATTGTTTTCTCATAGCAATGGCAAGTGTGAGTAATAAATCCACATACACATCATCCAACTCAGAAATCCACCTGCCTCTGCGCCTCTGCGCCTCTGCGCCTCTGCGCCTCTGCGCCTCTGCCTCCCAAGTGCTGGGATTAAAGGCGTGCGCCACCACCGCCTGGCGTGTTTTTGTTTTTCAACACAGGATTTCTTACATGTAGGCTTGACTGTTCTGGAACTTGATCTGTAGACCAGGCTGTCCTCAAACTCACAGGGATCTGCCTGCCTCCGTGGGCTGAGTTCTGGGATTCAAGGCGTGAGCCACCATTGCCCAGCTGGCACACACCTTTAATCCCAGCACTGGAGAGGCAGAGGCAGGGGTATCTGTGAATTCAAGGCTACCCTGGTTTATAGAGTTGAATCCTAGAAAGAACATCCAGGGCTACAAGAAAAACCCTATCTCAAAAACCAAAAGAAAAAGAAAAGATGTTAATATTTCTGTATTTACTTTTTAATGATGATCAAAGTACTACTCATAGCATTATTTAAAAATATAGACAAAAATAAAAAAAATTTGTTGTTATTGTCTGTCTGTCTGAGGTATTCTCTTGCTGTTTCCCAAGCTGCCTTTAATTTATGATCTGGCTTGGCCTACTGAATAGATAAGATTATAGGTATTTGCTCTCACCTGTGGCATATCAATGAATAAAAGAGCAGAAGGAAATGACAGGGCTACCAGTGAGGGCTTGTTTCTGTCAGTACGTTCTGGGTAATTGGGTTTTGTTTGGTTGGTTTTTTGGGGGGTGGGGGGACTAGGAAGTATTTGAAAATAAGTATGGAAGCTTGGAGTTGAGGTGACATAGATGCTTAAGTATAGTTAGGCTGGGAGAGTTGGACATTAGTGCAAGAGCATGGAACCCATCAAAATAAATGGATGGGATGGTTGTAGACTATTTCACTATTAAAGTTAGTGCACAGTTAAGAAGGGCTAGAGAAATGATGGAAGAGGTAAAGTTGTAGCATTTAGAGGATACACGGACACACACACACACACACACACACACACACACACACACACACACACCTATGAGAGTTTGTGTTCCCCTACACCAATATTTATTTTAAATGTGACACTACTAATTGTGCTTTTTTTTAAATTTTGAATTTATTTTTTTTTTGTAGCCTAAAATCTTCATGTTGTTAATGTTTTCTAGTGTAGTTTTTTTAGATCTATTTGCAAAATAAATTAAACTCTGAAGTTCAGGACCTCACAACTGCTGGTGACTCATATTTAGTTTTGTGCAAATGGTTGTCATAAGGCTCATTATTTCAGAATTGTTTTAACTACATCTTTATTTAATTTGTGCATGGGAGTGCACATGGATCAGGTTGGAGGTTAGAGGATATCTTGTGGGATTTAATTTTCTTCTACCATGTGAGTTCCAGGGATTGAATTCAACTTGTGAGGCTTGGTGGCAGATATATTAACCCACTGAGACATCTGACTAGTCTAGGCAGCGTTGAACAACAGTAAAACTGTTGAGTGCACTAAGTACTCATCCTGTAGCTCAGGCTGCGATTATTAAACTTAACTGTATACTGGCCTTACATTTGTAGTTTTCCTGCCTCAGCTTCCCCAGTGCAGGGATTATAGATGTGTCAGCATGCTTCTTAGCCTTACTGGTTTTGTTGTTGTTACAGTAATTATTTCATTAGTTATTATCGCTAATTTCTTGGTATGCCTAACTTAAAAATTAAAAATTTATCATAGATATATGTACAAACTGGTCTACAGAGTGAGTTCCAGGACAGCCAGGGCTACACAGAGAAACCCTGTCTCAAAAAAAAACAAAACAAAACAAAAAAAAACAAAACAAAAAACAAAAACACGAGCGCATGCACGCACACGCAGGCACACGCACACACACACACAGGTGTGTGTCACCACCACCCAGCTAGCTTTTTGGGGGGGGGGGGGTTGGTGAAATAGTAGTATCTTAATGGTGAAGTTTAATTAGACAAACACAGGGCTGGAGAATGCCAAGGCAGGGAAGCAGGAATGGGTGGGTGAGTGGGTGAGCACCCTCATAGAAGCAGAGGGAGAGAGGGAGAGAGGATGGGATGGGGGTTTCCAGTAATGGGGATAACATTTGAAATGTAAATAAATAAAATATCCAATAAAAAATTAAAGAGAGAGAGAGAAAAAGGGGGGGGGCACAGAGCTGAAGAGATAGCTGCTGCAGTGGTAAAGAGCACTGGCTACTCTACCAGAGGATCTCGGTATAATTTCTAGCACCCACACAATGGCTCAAAACCAGTTCTGGGGATCTGCTACCCACTATTGGCCTCAATGACCACTGTACATGCACAGTATACACACATGCAGGCAAAACACCCATACACATAAAAATAATAATTATAAAAAAAAGGAAAGACACTGAAATACATATGAACTAGGAATAGGTCATTTGACAGTTTAACAATCAGTAAGGGTGTCCTAAGAAACCATCAGATTATGTCGGGCAGCTTTTTCCTTCAGAACATCTAGAAAAGGCAGCTAAAAAACTGAAGTAAAATAGGGTTTGTCATAAACAAAACTTAGAAAGAGTTAAGGAATGCACAGGTGACCTCACTGTTAAAGGAGGAAATGTAACACCCGCTAATCTAATGTTGGCTTTTTAAGAAGTTAAAGCTGGCTGTGGCAGCACAAGCCTTTAATCCTGGCACTCAGGAGGAAGAGGCAGGAGGATCTCTGTTTAGAAGCCATGTAGTCAGAGCAAGTTCAAGGACAGCCAAGGCTGTTATTCAGAGAAACCCTGTCTTAAAAACCCATTTAAGGGCTGGAGAGATGGCTCAGAAGTTAAAAGCACTGGCTGCTCTTCCAGAGGTCCTGAGTTCAATTCCCAGCAACCACATGGTGGCTCACAACCATCTGTAATGAGTTCTGATGCTCTTTTCTGGGATGCAGGTGTACATGCAGATAGAGCACTCATAGACATAAAATAAATAAATCTTTAAAAAAAAAATCCATTAAAAAAAAAGTTAAATGAAAGAGCCAGGCATTGAGGCAAACCACCTTTAATTCCAGCCTGGGAATGCAGGGGCAGGCAGATATTTGTGGCAGAGGCCAACCTGGTCTATATACTGAGTTCTAGAACAGCCAGAGCCACATAGTGAGACCATGTCTGAAAAACATTCAAAAACCAACCAGAAAAGGTAAAGGAAGCAGAGAGGCACCTCCCTGGTTAAGAGCACTGGCTGCAGATATTAAGCAGAACTTGGGGAACCTCGTGGAAGAGGGGAGAAAGGACTGTAGGAGCCAGAGCAGAGGGGTTGAGGACCCTGCAAGCTGTGTGAAGCCCACAGAATCAACTAATCAGGGCTCACAGAGCCAGTGTGGTTCTAAGCTAGGCCCTCTGCATGTACTGTGTGGCTGTATAGCTTAGTGTTCTTGTGCGACTCCTAACGGTGGGAGTGGGGGACTGCCTCTGACTCTTTTGGCTACTCTTGGGATCCTTTTCCTCCTACCGGGTTGTCTCATCCAGCCTTGATGAGGGTTTGTGTCTAGTCTTTTTGTAACTTATTCTGCCTTTTTTAGTTGATATCCTAGGAGGATTGCTCTTTTCTGAAGGGAAACTGAGAAGGAATGGATCTGGGGAAGAGAGGGGTTTGGGGGGAAGGACTGGGAGGTGTAAAGGGAGAGGAAACTGAGGTTCAGATATAATATATGAGAAATAAATAAATAAATAAATAACTGGCTGCCCTTCTAGGGCCCAGGTTTGATCCCCAACACCCAGATAGCTTACAGCCAGCTATCTGTAATTACAATACCAGGAGATGCAATGCCCTCTTCTAGAGCCTTCTTGGGTAGTAGTATGCATGTGATGCAGATGTACACACAGACAAAACACCCATAAACATTAAATAATTTTTAAAATAGTAAGAAAAAGACACAACAAAAATGATAATTGTATACTTCCATAGTGAAGTTTTTGCAAAGTGAAAATTTGGGCAGGTGTGGTAGTAACTGTCTGCAATCCTAATGCCTGGGAAGGAGAAGAACATGAGCTCAGAGCCAGCCTCGTCACATAGTGAGACCCGGACAGAGTTTACCTGGACTCAAGAAAAAAAAGGTTTTTCAAAAAAAGGGGCTGATAAGATGGCTTACTGAGTAATGGCCTTGCCAACAAGGCTAATAACTAGAGTGTAATCTCTCAGACCCACAGGATGTAGGACAGCCAGTCCAGCCAGTTGTCCTCTGACTTCCAAACAAGCCAGGGGGAAGTGATGTTCCGAGGTCTGCACATCTTCAGGAAACAGTAAAAGTAACAAGCGATAGTCAATATTAATAGGACAAGGAACTTGTAAGACCTAGGATAATCACAAACTGAAGTATAGTACAGGCATTACTTCTAAACCAACAGAAGAAAACAGACTTTCCAAACGGCCCAAAAGCAGACAACAAAGAAGAAAAAAACCAGGAAAACAAACTAAAATGATACTAAGGTTGACAAATTATAGCTCTACTGGAGAATAGGTACAGAAGGTAGACCAGAAAAAAAAAAAAACAAAGATGATGACACAACAAACAAACCGACCGTGCCACTGTGAGCTTTACTCAGTGAAGAAAGACAATAAAATAGCACTGATATCAGACAATAACACACTGTTAAGTACTGAGTACAACAGGACACTGTCTCATAAGTACAACAAAACCACAGAAACAAACACAAATAAGGAATTAAAAGATGTTACAACACTACAACATGTTTTAACCCTAGTCAGAGGGATGAGGAAGGGCAGGGTAAGTAAGTACACTGAAAAATTCTGAAAAACAAAGAAGAATTAACTAGTGTGGAAAGAACCAGCAAATACAATACCTACAGTGGAGGAAGCCTGGTATCTCAGGATGAAATTAAGAAGGAACCGGGTGGGAGCTAAGACAATGCAAGTTTATCTTAACAGAAACAGAAAACCTCTGAAATAATTTAAACAAGAAACCAACAGCCTGTTCTGTATCTCAAATATAAAAATAAAAACAAAAACAAAAAAACCCCTCTAACTGTAACACAAAGAATGAGTTCTAGAACAAGAATCAACAAAGAAGAGGCAGAGGCAGGCGGATTTCTGAGTTCGAGGCCAGCCTGGTCTACAGAGTGAGATCCAGGACAGCCAGGGCTACACAGAGAAACCCTGTCTCAAAAAAAAAAAAAAAAAAAAAAAAAAAAAAAAAAAAAATCAACGAAGAAAAGCCAGTTAAGAGCAAATGCTGACATTCAGGCAAAAAATACAAACAGAATCAAGATGATTAAATTGAAGATTCATCCTTTACTGAGGGCTTATTCAATGCCAAATGATCTAATAAACATGAGAACCAGAGGACACTAAATAGAATAAATAAATAAATAAAATACCCATCACTGAGCACTTCCAGTCTAGTAAGAACAGTGGCATGCACCTTTAATCCCAGCATGTGGAAGGCAGAGGCAGGTGGATTTCTGTGATTTTGAATCCAGCCTGGTCTACAAAGCAAATTCCAGGCCTACACAGAGAAACTCTGTCTCAAAAACAACAAAACAAAAACAAAGAAGAAATCACCTCACAATTACTAGACTCCCTGTGACTGACATAAATAGAGACCTCAAGGCAGAGAATGACAGCAGTGAAGAATGTGTCGGGTAAGAGGAAATTCAGGAGATGTCAGAGATGTTGTGCCTGCCTGCCTGCCTGCCTGCCTGCCTGCCTGCCTGCCTGCCTGCCTGCCTGCCTGCCTTCCTTCCTTCCTTCCTTCCTTCCTTCCTTCCTTCCTTCCTTCCTTTATTCCTGCTGATGCTGATGCTGATACAGAAGCCAGGAAGCCTTTACCCAGGGCTCCAAGTATCTGAGACTCCCTCTCCAGGTAAAAGGTGGAAGCCAGAAGAACCAGTCCCATGTAAAATCATTTATATCCCAATTCCTGTATATCATGTATATCATCTCCCTTCCTATAAGATCCATGAAAGAAGATATGTATTTGCAACTATATCTTCAGAATGCAAGCAACTACTTGGTACTAAGCAATCATGAGACAGCTATGTTATTCAAAGAAAATATGAACAAATGGGACATACGTAAAGGTCTACAGTTCCTATAATAAAGATTTTTTAATGTGTTCATACAACAAAACAACCACCACCACACAATGAAGCAGAGCTAGTCACAAACAGCTCTAAGAAGTAGCATCAATGAGCAGATGTGGCAAAGGCCTATGGTCCCAGCACTGAGATGGCTCAAACAGAAAGATCAAGAGCATCTCTAGCTGTATAGAGAACTCAAGGCCAGCCTGAGTTAAATCAGACTTTGGTATTGGGGTGGGGGTGGGGGTCCACAGTGGCCCAGGCCTTAAATTCCAGCACTGAGGAGGCTGAGAAGGCAGAACTGAATTCCAGGCCAGCCTGGTCTGCATAGTGAGCTCTGGACTAGCCAGAGCTACACAGTGAGACCTTGTCACAAAAAAAAAAAAAAAAAAGAAAGAAAGAAAGAAAGAAAGAAAAAGGGGGTGGGGTGGGTTAGAGAATCCAAGTACAAAAGCAGCTTTGTCACTGTCAAATTATATTGACTCCTAGTAATTTCTAAATTGACTATTATATTCTAAAAGTTTAAAGAAAATCATATTTTATAACATTTATAGCATTCAAAACTGTAAGACTTTTGCAATAAAAATTATAATGCACAACTAAACTGAGTCTGGGAGAGTCTTTTCGAATTATTTTAGCATATTTGATTTAAAAAAATAGCAGCTGGGCAGTGGTGGCACACACCTTTAATCCCAGCACTTGGGAGGCAGAGGCAGGCGGATTTCTGAGTTCCAGGCCAGCCTGGTCTACAGAGTGAGTTCCAGGACAGCCAGGACTACACAGAGAAACCCAGTCTGAGGAAAACAAACAAACAACAACAGAAATGGCAAATGTTTCATCTTCTCAAATTCTTGTTTCATTACATTATTTTGCTAATACATTCAATTCAAAATGTATACATATTATAAAGCAGTAATTTGCAAACCAGGGCTTCAACACAGCCACTGTGAACCATTTTATAAGTGCTCACTGTAGAGATAATAAAAGTCTGTAAAATGCTGCTTTAAAATATATTACGTTTTTAAAAAGTGTACCTTGATTATTTAAATCTAACTAAAATTTTTGCAATATTTATATTCTTAAATTTAAATTGTTAAGTTCCTAAACCACAAAACACATACCTTTCTCTTACAAAATCTGCTAGTTCTTTAGTTGATATCTGTCCATGTTTCATATTATGGTACAGAACATCAAAGCCATTATTTTTTTCCCCCTGAAATTCAAAAGATAAACAAAAACAGACATTAAAATTGTGAAAATACAATAATCCTTTATTAATTATTATATAATTCTTATGTTCTGGTAAGCTATTTTCTTTAAGCTAAAACTGTTAAATGATTACATACTTTCAAAGCAATTTCATACCTTTAATAACATTTTTAGTTTTTTATACATGCTCATTCTATAAACATGCCAAAGTGTATAATCAATGAGATTAATCTGAAACTTTAAGAAACATACACTATAATTTAGGAAATACAACATGGACCTTTTAAAATACATCACAGCCCGGCAGTGATGGCGCACGCCTTTAATCCCAGCACTTGGGAGGCAGAGGCAGGCGGGATTTCTGAGTTCGAGGCCAGCCTGGTCTACCAAGTGAGTTCCAGGACAGCCAAGGCTACACAGAAAAACCCTGTCTCGAAAAAACCAAAAATAAAATAAAATACATCATAAAACCCCATTATACTTATCAAGAGATTCTGGATTATTTAATTATGTTTTTGCTTTAAAATAACTACATCCTAGCTCCACATGATGATGTCCACCTTTAATCCCAGTGCTGGAAGGTAAAGGAAGATGGACTCTGTGAACTCTGTGAGTTCAAGGACAGCCTAGTCTACATACTAGAATAGCCAGGACTACAATGAGACCTTGTCATGGACGGATGGACGGACGGTTAGAAACAAAGAATAACTAAATCCTGACTTCTGAGTCAAAACAGCATATTATTAACATGAATTTTGAACATCATAAAATGTTTTGTAATTCCTATTCAAATTTTCAATAAACTTGAAAAAATGCTTTATTTTTATTTTATGTCCATGGGTGTTTTATCTACATGTATGTCTGTGTGAGGATGTCAAATCCCCTGGAACTGGAGTTACAGAGTTAAGAGCTGCCATGTAGGTGCTAAGAATTAAATCTCAGTCCTCAAAAAGAACAGGCAATGCTCTTAACTGCTGAGCCATCTCTCCAACTCCAAAATTTTTATTTCCTTAAATAAAAATTTTTTTAAATAAAAATTTAAGTTTTATCTCAAACTGATGGGATTAAAAGAATCATACAAATACAGAATTCTTTAAAGTCTTTGTACTATTTAACTCTATAAGTTTTATATTGTCAAATCATCACAAAGGAAATACCAAAAATGTCCATTTAATCTTTAAAATCAAGACCAGTAAACTAAGTTTAACAACTCCCATATTTATGACTTAAGTTTTTAATTTTCTTGAATGAAAATAAAATGAGGAATGAAATATATGTACTGGATATAAAAGCAATAGCATGAGCAAGCACCACAGGATCGGAAATCTAAGTTTTCAACAGCTCACCAAAAAACAGGAAACAGGAACTTCAAATCAAGTTGAAGTAATTTCTAATAAACTCTTAGCTTGCAAACATCAAGTACTTCATCACACATACAACAAATAAAAATGTTATACTTGTAGTAATATAAACATTATCTTTTATATTTTGAACACCCATTTTTATCTATGAAGAAAAATATAAAATTATTTTGAGTCCAATATTTCACTGGGCTTCACCAGGTTTTCATACTCAAGAATGTATTATTTAACTTTAAATTCTTGTAGGATTTTTTTTTTTAACTTACACTGCTTTTCAAGCCATTTTTCCAGTCAAAATAAGAGTTACTTTAGTCTCGAAAAACCAAAAAAAAAAAAAAAAAAAAAAAAAGAATATTATTTTAGCTAACCATTATCAAACAAAATAATATCATCATGTAGATTTAAAATCAAAAAACAAGCTAGGCAGTGCTGGCACACAACTTTAATGCCAGTACTGGGGAAGCAGAGGCAGGTGGATCTCTGTGTTCAAGGCCAGCCTGGTCTACAAAGCAAGTTCCTGGAGAGCCAGGGCTACACAGAGAAACTGCCTCAAAAATAAAAAATAAATAAATATAAATAAAAATAGAAGCAATAAACAAAAAGCAAAGAGTCTAAGTCTTGCAAGAGATGTCATCACTGAACTGTGATATAGAAACTACACCTGTTTGATAAAACTAACCACCAGTTTATAACTCAGTTGTAAAGCTTTAAATAGACAACAATACTGAAATACAAAACCTCAACAACCCAAGTCTGAGGATCTCATGCCTTTACTCCTAGCCCTTGGGAGGCAAAGGCAGGTGGATCTCTGAGTTCAGAGTCAACATGGTCTACAGAGCAAGTTCCAGGTCAGCCAGGCCTACACAAAGAAATACTGTTTCAAAACAACAAAAACCAAAAATGTTAAAAAACAAAAAAACAAACAAACAAACAAAAAAAAAACCTATACTTTTAGAATGTCTACTAATCAAGTGACTTAAAAGAATCAGAAGCTGACTAAATTGAACTAACTAACTTAATTGAATCTCTAGCTGGATATTCTGTTTGTTGCGACTTGGGTATGGCTAACTACCTTTACAGTTATACCCTGATACATTTCACTTTGTGAATGCTTATGCTTGGATATACACAAGTTCTTTCAGATGCTAAAAAGAAATAAGTAACTGCCTTTAGGGAGATCTAGACAGCCAAAGAAAAAGGGAGATTTTATATTTCAGTCTACAAAAACATATTTTTTGTACCCTTGGAGTATCAACAGATATAAAACAATTTGCAAGTCTGTTAACATATAATATATATTTCCACATATATTTCTACATATGTATACACATATTTAAATTTAGTACACCATCTGAAGGGATCATATTCTAAGCAAGAATACCAAATTACAATATTTATAACTTTTTTATTATTATTTATTTAATGTACATGAGTACGCCATACCTGTCTTCAGACTCATCAAAAGAGGGCATCAGATCCTATTACAGATGGTTGTGAGCCAACATGTGGCTGCTGGGAACTGAACTCAGGACATCTGGAAGAGCAGATCTCTGAGCCATCTCTCCAGCCCTATTTAGAACTTTAAACTAATAAAAGATAAGCTTCTATTTTGTTTTCCTGGTCATACCAAATACTTTTCTAAAGATACAGTTTTAAAATTTTTCACCTGAATTTAAAAAAAAAAGTATTATTAATCTCTCATCTAAAATACCAGACTTAAAATTGACAAACAAAAAATGTTTTACACTCCAAAGTCCTACTGACAGAATAAAAGTTTCTAAAAGCATTTTAATCCTCCCAGATTTACCCATATTAACTACAGATCGAACTGGATAACCAAGGGCTTCAACTTAATTTAAGACTAAATGATGAGCCGGGCGGTGGTGGCGCACGCCTTTAGTCCCAGCACTTGGGAGGCAGAGGCAGGCTAATTTCTGAGTTCGAGGCCAGCCTGGCCTACCGAGTGAGTTCCAGGACAGCCAAGGCTATACAGAGAAACCCTGTCTTGAAAAAACCAAAAAAAAAAAAAAAAAAAAAAGACAAATCGATGATATCAATGAAACAGAAATGAAATGAGGCTATTTGCAGCCTAACTGGTAAGATTAAAAAAAGGAAAGGCATCAGGATCACAATACCTAGCCATATGTTTGTTAATTTTTGATGTGTTGACACCTGACTCAAAACTTCAGTTTCTCATGATGTGACAGACACTACGGAATACATGGTATTTTCTATGGGTTAGGTTTACCATGTAAAATAATATTAGTAAAGTATTAAACACAAGTCTGTCATGCTTATTTTCCTTTTAATTATTATCTATGAAATTAATTCTTTGTATGTTTTTACTGATGAACAATCTAGGAGTGTATATAAAAAGTCATTTTAATTATTACAGTGCAGTGTTCTTACAGATAATCTCAGCATTATAAACTAGTACTCAGCTCTCTAAGCAAGATTCCACATAAGAGACAATAAAATCCTGGACAATACTCTTTTAAAGTTATGTAATCTGTTAAAGAGCTAACATTTGTTTTTACATATTAAGAGTAATGGTGTGGATTAACAAGAAAAAATATTTCAGCTTGATTATCAATAGCACTAAGCTTTAGGGCAACAGACTTATCAGCAACAAAACATCTGCTACATAGGAAGTGTTGAACATGTTTTTTTCTTTAAAGTACAGTATTAAGAAAATTTTAATTTAGTAGTTTCACTTAGGAAAAACTATAAAGAAAAAGGGAGGATGTGCTGCTTTCAAAAGAGCTTCAAATGTGTTTCAATGATTCAAGCTTTCCTCTATCAAAATGCCACAATTAAAAAGTCTGTCTTTATAAACATTAAGGAGAACACCACTCACAGGTTGTTTGGTTAGAGGCTTCAGCGTTTTCCATTACCTCACCTTGACCAGTTTTTTTTTTTTTTTTTGAACTAACAAAATGTGTGTATGTACATGTGTATCTATTTACCACATACAATGTTCTGAACTTTGACACGTTTTATTTTCTTAGCACTGTAAATACTGGAGGGAATAAATATTCCATTCTCTACTCTACACATAGGTCATATGAGACCCTGACCTGTGTAAAAGTGTGAGATGTTTAAGTCAGAAACCACCAGAACCCTGTAAGCTGCCTGCTTAGTTACAGCTCCCAGGCTCTCCTCTCCTTTCTGCCTCCTCTGAGAGAGAGCCTTTCATGCTCTAATTTAGAGCCCCACTCCAGACTGGGAAATAAAATTCAACTTATTTTTAATCTATTTTCCTATGTGTTCCTAGTAGTAGAAATGAAGGCAAAGACTGAAACATAAATTGGATTTCAGATACTCAGATTATTCTTGTTCCTCTATTAATCTGGTCAAACAAGAGGCATGAAAAATATGTACAAAAATATCCAGAAACGCATATTCTGAAATAGGCAGAAGCAAGGCTACACTTAATATTCAATTGACAGAACAACTCTGAGACAGGAAAACAAACAATTTAAATATGTTAATAAACTTAAAAATATTAGCATGTCCAAAATATAAAAAAAAAAAAAAAAAAAAAAAAAAGAAAACCTTTTCTTTTGTAATGTGTTTGTTTATGAGATATGTGGGGATGTCTATCAGCCAGGTTAATAGGGCAACTGCAGGAGTCTTTCTCCTACTACACAAGTCCTGGGGATCCGGCTTCCATACAGAATAGCTGAGCTATTTGCACCTGGCCTAAGAACATCAATCCCTAGGCAATCTTTATACCAGTGTCCTAAGTTTCTACTTAAGTCTAAAGTGTATGCAAATAAAAGGGACCCCAGAATAAACAAAAATCTCTTTAAAAAAAAAGTGTAGGACTTATATATTTCCTGCTTCCTGACTCATACAAACCTGTATTAAATAGTAAGTAGCTGCTGACATAAAAGAAGACAATGATTTAAAAACTGAAAATCCAAAAAATAAACTCATTCATTCATGGTCAAGTGATATTTGAAAAAAGTGACACCAAAACCCAATGAGGAAAGAAGACCCTTTAAAAGAGAGAGAGAGAGAGAGAGAGAGAGAGAGAGAGAGAGAGACTGAGACTGATACAAAGACATGCACTTGCAAAGAAGGAACTGGTACCTTTTCTTTGACACACAGGATTATGTTCAAATAGATCACAGAAGAAAGTAGATGAACTAAAACTATGAAGTCTTCTAAGGAAACGGAAGGACATTAGGTTAGTACAAGCCTCTTAGGATAACAAAAGCACAGGTGACAGAAGAGTGGGAAGCTGGACTTCAAAAGATGTTGTCAATAAGATAAACAGGCAGTCTTCAGGATGGAGACCTAACCCCCACACCATGTATTCGGGCGTGCCCATCGGGTGGTCATGGAGCTCCTTCCTGGTTTCCTGCCCCTGTCTTCTCCTCCATTCCCGATCTACTGCTCAGGCAAGTACTACAGTTCTGGCAGTCATGTTACACAGAGAATTCTCTAAACAAGTACCAAAACCTCGTCTGACGTCTGAGCAGGAGTGGAGGAGCCTTAGTGTCCAACATAGTCTAGGATGGGTTCAACACACAACTCAAGGGCCAAAACCACTGTATGTTCGCTTTAGACACCTTTTCCAAAACACACACACACACACACACACACACACACACACACACGATCTTTCAAATTCAATGCGTATGTGTATATCAGGTAGTATTCACTGAATACTTGAAAATGTACAAATCTTTCATTCATACCTGTGCATAAACTGCATTCTTATCTGCAAGTGTTCAGTTAAATACAATTGCAAGGAGTTTTTTTTTTAATTGTTGAAAATAAATTTCCTTGTAGTTTTTTTGTTTTTTTGTTTTATTTTTTCACTTTACCTGTCACTTTTATTAAATAAAGTTTGTGTGTTGCATGAAGAAAGGAAGGAAGGGAGGGAGGAAGGAAGAGAGGAAGGAAGGGTGGGCATGTAGGTGGGTTTATCTAAAGGTCTGGGGCATGGTATTCCTGGGGGGCAGAAGCAGGCAATCTGAGTTCAAAACCAACCTGGTCTACACAGTGAGTTCCAGGACAGCCAGGACTATGTAAATAGACCGTATGTCCCAAAAAAAAAAGAAAGAAAGAAAGAAAGAAAGAAAGAAAGAAAGAAAGAAAAGAAAAGCAATAGAAATACTCAAGTTTTAAAACTGACAAGTCCACACAGTTTTCCAAAGAAAAATACTTAAAATGGGCAAAAAAAAAAAAAAAAGGTTCAACACTATAAGCCACAAAAAAATGCAAATCAAAAGCCCAAGACGCTTCATGTCCACCTTCATAATAACAAAAGACAGCAAACGTTAGTGAGCATACACTGAGACGCTACAGAGCATGTTGCAACGCTGTGACCACTTTGAGGAACAGTCTAGCACTTACTGAACTACTAATACATCTGCTTCTTGGCCCTTTGGCTAACCATGTGCAAATATAGAGTTAACCACATGATCCAGTAAATTCCATTCCCCAAAGAAATAAAAACACATGCTCTGACAAACATGTATAAAGCGTTCACTGCAGTATTACTCATAATAGGAGTAGTTACGATGGATACAAATATCCATCACCAATGAAGAGGTAAGCAAAAAATGGAATGGAATATTGTTTGATCATAAAAAGGAATAAAATACTAATATATATTATCTCGTGGATTACCTTTGGAATATTATGGTAAGTGAAATAGGCCAGCCATCAGGGTCCCGTTTAAATGCTAGGTCCAGAAAAGACAGAACTGTACAAGCAGAGAGATCAGTTGCCTAGGGGCTGAGGCAAGGGGCAAACTGGGAATGACTGCTCACCGGTAAGTGACTCTTTCTGAGGTTATGAAATTGTTCTAAAATTGACTGTGGTGATATTTGCACAAAACAATGAGAAACCCTTTACAATATGCACGTTAAATGCATGCACTATATACTTGGAAAGAGAACCTCAATAAAACCGCTCTTTAAAAACACCACGGCGTACAGAGGTTTGTGGGAAACGAGTTAACATTCAAAACAAATAACCATGAACTGATCGTATTATGAGCAAGCCCGTGCTTGAGACCGAATTAAGAATCTCAGATAGCAGTGGCTGGCGTGACTGAAAGCTGACTCCTTTCAACACTTCTACACCTTACCCAAATGAGAGTTCAGTGCTTCCAACTGTCGGGCTATAAAAACCCAAGTTCGGCCAAGATACCTGAGCAAACCCGTAACTTTCCTGTTCGTGGTTTGAAACGTACTTGCCATTATCGGCTAACAGTAACTGCACGAAAGCACTCGGCGAGCAGACCAGAGGGGTGCAGGGAGAACGAGGAAGGTCCACGAAATCCAACTTCCACGGGCTTTGTGAGCAGGCCTGGAGGCAAAGTCCTGGGCGCAGCCCCACTAGCCCAGCCGCGCGGCCGAGAGGAAGTGCGGAGCCCGGCCGGCCGTGCACGGACTCTGCGCGGGGCCCCGGGCCTGCGCCGCGGGAAGCAGACCGGCCCGGTGCCCGGTTCCCCGCGCCGGACGCCGCGCACGCCCCGTCGGCGCTTTGTCCCCGCCCGGCGCCGCTGGCCCTCGGAATCCCCGCCGCGGCTCTCGGGCCGCGCTGCCAGCTCGGGCGCCCCGCGCACTTGCCGGCCCGGAGGACGCGGTGGCCGGAGAGCCGTGGCCCGCGGAAGTTCGGCCGAGTAACCCCGGGCCGTGGACTCTCGCCGGGCCGCCGGAGGAGCCGCCGCCCGCCGCGCACGCAGGCCGCGGGGAGAAGCCGAAGCCCGCGGCGTCCCCGACACCCTCCGCTCACCCAGAAATTCTCCACGAAATGCGCCATGACCATCGTGCCGCCGCCGCGTTCCGCCGGGTTCCGCGTCCGCACCCGCCCGCCGCTGTGTAAACACGGACCGGCCCCCACGGCGCCCCCGCCTCTCGCCGCCGCCGCCTTCTTCCCAGAGACCGCCCGCGCCCTCCAGGGCGCATGCGCCACCTAGCGGCCGCCGCGGGACGAACGCCTTGAACGTCGCGCCCCGAATGCGCGTGCGCGCAGCCTGTCCGGGTCCGAGCGTTCGCTGGGAATGGTACAGAGCTCGGGTCTCCGGGAGCCTCGGGACTGGCGGGAGTCGAGCGACCGGCAGGCCCGGGGGCGGAGCTAACAGGGCTCCGCCCAGCTAGCAGGGCTCCGCCCATTCGCGTCCAGCGTCCGGGCCTTCGAGGATCTCCAGCAGACCCAGGTCCTGGCAGGCTGGGACTAAGGAAACTTGGCCGCTGGCCACCCCAGGGCGACTGGGAAACCTTTGGTCAACAGGGAGCCTTTCCTTGACTGGGAAGTAACATCCAAAACAAAACTGTCCAAGGCCGGAAAGGAAGGGAACGCCCAGTGTCGCCTGCAAGACTCAGACACCGCAGTCGCTCACAAGGGAGCCAGCCGGCCTGGACCCCTGGACCGCCCGCCGAGAGCAGGCGTGACCCGAAACGCGACCCTTCCAGGCCTGTTCACAAAGCCCATGGTGGTGATCTTACCAATTTGTACACTCAGGAAGAAAAGACACAAGTTTCAACATGCCTCGGCCTGGTGGAGAAAGTAAATCCCTCTCCACGCCTTTCTTTCCAAAAGTTTAAAACAAAAGCTTTAGAGGTCCCCAGTTCATTCAGCTAAGTCGGAATCTGCACGTTTGAAGTCAAGCTCCACAAATGATTTAGTGTAGTTTTAACTATGATATGTGCACCTCACTTCCTAAGATCTTGTTTTCAAACATGGACAATATTAACACTTTCTTCAAGGGAAATTATTTGCCTCCCCAAAAGCAAAAACTTTCACAGAGACGTATGTAAAATCTTTCATATATTTTTATATAGTTGAAATGCAAAAGATAACCAAGTAACGGTTGTACCTTTATAAGAACATCTTTCACAATATTTACGTAAAAGCTAAGCCATCCAGGGTCTGCTCAAGAGTATTTCATGGGAGCAGGGCAGAAGACTAGGGTACAGTGGAACAAAATTGGCCACATGAATTAATTTTGGGGGTTGAGTGATGAAAAATGCTTATTTGATATACTAGTTTAAAAGATTTATGTGTATGAGTGGTTTGCCTGCATGTTAGGTATGAATTCCATGTGTGTGCCTGTTGCCCAATAAGACCAGAAGAGGGTGTGGGATCCCCTGGGACTGAAGATACAGAAAGTTGTGACTCACCATGTGGACAGTGGACTTGAATCAGGGTCTTCTGCAAGAGCAGTGATGCTCCTAACCACTGAGCAATCTCTCCTTTTGTTTGTTGTTTGTTTTTGTTTTTTTCTTGTATATGTTAACTCATCTGTTTAAAATAAATATTTGAGCCGGGCGGTGGTGGCGCATGCCTTTAATCCCAGCACTTGGGAGGCAGAGGCAGGCGAGGCCAGCCTGGGCTACAGAGTGAGTTCCAGGACAGCCAGGGCTACACAGAGAAACCTTGTCTCGAAAAAACCACATATATATATATATATATATATATATATATATATATATTTGAAAATTCTAACAAAAGGAGTAAGAAAATTCACCACTGAAAAAGTGGCTGACATTGGATTCCTAATATCACCAGGGACTACCGGCTCAATGCAAGAAAGGATCCCGAAATTGTAGGCATTAAATGACCATATCTCTCTGTGCGGTCTGGGTCTGTCTGTCTCTCTCTTACACACACACACACACACACACACACACACACACACACACACACACACTTCCTCTAAAAAAGAAAAGATGTGGGCTGGAGAGATGGCTCAGTGGTTAAGAGCACTGACTGTTCTTCCAGAGGTCATGAGTTCATATTCCCAGCAACTACATGGTAGCTCACAACCATGTGTAATGGGATCTGATGCCCTCTTCTGGTGTGACTGAAGACAGCTATAGTATAGCCATATACATGGTAAAATAAATAAAAAATATGTATATTTTTTAAAAGCTACACCGGTGACTCTGTTAATCATGATCTAATATTAAGCAGTGACTCCTAACCATAAATCTCTTCTTTCATGACCAATGCCGTTCAGGTCCCAATAAAACATCTGTTAATATCTTTTCCTCTATATCCTCATATTAAAAAGTAAACTGTGGATGGCAGTGAAAATCCGTGAGAGGTGTGGAATGGCTACTCATATCAGAAGCAGGCAGCTTTAGAGTTCAGGAAAATTTGAGACACTGAAGTGCTTACAGAAGGGAGTTTAACTTGTCAAATCCTCCCTCTCAGTTTGAGTGCAATTGGTTCTTGCATAACAAAACATGTTTTTTTCCAGTAGTGTCAAACCCAGATTTGCCTTCTCTTAAGGTTCTAATTTGTGGTTACAACCCAGACTGTTTAGCAGAGTGTTCACAATAGCTGTAGCAGCTACACTGGCCACCATTTCGTGGCTGATCTCATAGATGTCAAGGCTGTCTGCTACGAAGATAAATACTCCTCGTGTGTTTCAGGCGCTCATAAGGTTCATTGTTTTATAATCACCTGGTCTTTAAGTTGCAGAGCTTTCTAAGCAGTGATTAAGGTGTCGGGATTTCAGACAAGATGGTATAATGTAAGAAGAATGTGGGTGGCATCAGCCACCTTCTGTCCTTATGAGAGATGTTTCCGGGGATGCAGATATTCTAGAAGAGGAAAGGCCTTGAGTGGGGAGCCACTCGAATGCCTCAGAGTATGATCGCTCCACACATTTAACCTGACCATGTCTATCAACAAAATACAACCTCCTGTCACTGAATGCCGGTCACCTGACAGTTACTCAGTTAATGTTTGGCGACTGAATGGATCATTAAGCCTGTCATAAACATGTCAAGGTGGCTGAGCCCTTGGAGACCTAGTCACTCCATTCTTTTACACATGTTCTTCGATCGATGCTAATCCCATAGCTTATAAAAATATGAAGTTCTGCTTGGTTGAACTTTTCACCTTGGTTTAAATAGTTTCAAACAAATTCTTATGGGCTTGAGTACCCTTGTTTCGGAGTAGCAGTTTTAGTAAAAACGAAGATGAAATTGAACGAGATGGACTTTATCAGGAGGTCTCCTTTGGAAATAGGGCTCTATGCTTGATCCTCCCATTTTGAGATTTCCTCATCAGATTTACCTCCCACTTAAGATTTTTTTTCATTATACCTGCCATAAACATGCTGATTTCTGGGGAGAGGCTGCTGTTCCCCATTAAATTCTTACCCAAGCATAGACATTACAGCCCAAAGCATTCCTGGGCTGTTAAATCATAACTTAATGAATGGCGGCAAATAATACAAGGGAATTTTACATAAAATAAGCTTACTTGGGCTTATAAAGTATGGCTTACATCCAAGTTCAAAGGCCTGATGCATTAGGCGATGGAACGTGTCCACTTATGCATTCCTCAGTGTGAATATGGCCTTCTGACCCGGCTTTACAGCGCAAAGCACATTAGTCAACATTTAGTTGCAAGGCCTATTTCCTCATAACTGCTAGTTTCATTTCAGAGGAGTGGCTCTGAAGGAAAGCACATTTTCCCATTTGCTCTAGATGTAATTTTGTAAATGTATTTCTCTAAGTCCTCTGATCAGAGCAGCTCAGGAAAAGCGGGAGTAGACCTGTTCTCTGCTATTTCCCTCAGGAGGCAACATCTGTGGCAGGTACCTACTCCTGCTCAAAAATAGCGAGTGGGAAAAGAGCTAAGCCCCCAGGAGGCAAGAAACAAGCAGATCTCAGAAATCTGCAATTCTCTCGTTTTTTTTTTTTCCCTACTCAAGAACAAGCAGTTTGAAAGCTAACACTTTATGCAAAACAAAGAAAAGCAACAGTTTAGCAGAAGGTAGCCAGGCAGGCTGCACTGAGAGGGCTGAGGGGTGGAAACAAGCTGATCAAAACGCAGAAGAGAACTAAATGTAACCTCTGCACTGACTGCGCAGCCAGGCACACTTCTCTCTTGGGTGCACTTGGGACCGGCAGCCATTAGATGTGGCATCATCCCTCCCTCTGGAATGAGATGTATTTTTCCCCAGGGCTCTCTTCCCTTGCTATCTTCGGAAGACGCATAAACACCTGACAGGCAGGCTTTACACTGCTGATGGCCACACAGGGAACGAAACAGAGCTCTCAAAACTAAGAGAAACTAGAGAGTCACAAAGGCACTGACAGCCTAAAGACATTAATGTTAAGTGGAAAGGCAGAAGGTAGTACGGTAAGTAAGCTAAAATTACAGATACACAAAAACTATTCACAAAAAGACTTTGTATAGAGGTTAGAATGAGAAAAATGGGAAAGTGTTTAGACTAATAATTATTAAATACTTAATTTTAGTTCAAGATGACAATATCCAAAGTAAAGACCAATTCCTGTTCTTTTTATTTAAATGTAAGTGGGCTAATCTTTAATATCCTTCACTGGTTCTCTCTTTTCCCTCATTTATATAGGTAGTAGCCACCTAATTAAGCATCTGTGCGGGAGTAGAGATGAGGGAAGGGTCTCTCTAAGGTTTGTGGAACAGTACCTGGTGCACAGGTGCTGACAGTGCATACGTGTTACATAATAATGCAGCATTGTTTCAAAAGGGTACGCTCACAGAAATTGGCCTTTCCTCCTCCGTTTTTTCTTTCATGAAGGGACTGACAAGACACTGTCTGGGTTCACTTGGGCTATCCTCCCAAGTGCACAGTCAGCTGGGGGAACCCATGAACAGTGGACACCAGAATGACTCCCAAGGCTGGCTACCTCCCTAACTGGATGAACAGCACAAGGAATTAAGCTAGAGCAGCCAAGCAAGAGGCACCATTGGCTGAGCTATGCATAGAAGAAGTAGACTTGGTCTTCCTTAAAGATCCTCTGGAGCCTGGGCAGGGATCTGAGTCTGGTTGGTATGGTTTGCATCCGGCTCCTTTCCTATGAGACCGTGTCTGAAGACTTGGCCTCCAGTGGTGATGTTAAAGATGCTTGAACCTTTAAGAGGTGGGCTTAGTGGAAATAATTAGGCTACCTGGGCACTGCTCTTGGACGGGATTAATGCAGGTCTCATGGGACTGGATTAGTTCACGAAAAAATGGAATGTTATAAAGTTAGAAAGTAGCCAAGCATCTGTGAATTCTTCCTCAAATTCTACTTACTGTGCGGCTGTCTACCAAGAGGCCTGCACTACAGCTGAGCAGCTGCCTGTGCTGTGTTCTCCAAGTTTTAAAACTCTGGGCTTGATAGGGTATGAGAACTACCTGCTCTGCAAAAAAAAAAAAAAAAAAAAAAAAAAAAAAAGGAATTCATGCCTGATACTGTAAATCTGGTCAAAAGCCCATGGCTAGGAAGATCATAGCTCTAAGGGAACCTACCATTGTTGTTTGGCTAAACAAACAAGGCGTCAACTGTCTTCTTTTATACTTGTGGATTAGAGCTGCTCTCAGCTTTAATCAGCCTTGTATCGAGCAGTGGGTAGTGAAAGACTCACAGCTGGCCAAAGTGCTGAGGATAAATGACTGTTCAGTGCTCAGTCCTAAAGAAGACAAGAAGATGTCACTCCCTGCAAGGCTCGGGAAGCATCAAAGGAGCATGAAAAGAATGTAAGAGTCAAGAGGATGGGGAGAGGTGCCATAGAATCACTGGACTTTGTAATCCACTGTCTTAGTCAGAGTTTCTATTGCTGCAACAAGAGACACCAGGACCAAAAAGCAAGTTGGGGAGGAAAGGGTTTATTTGCCTTACACTTCCACATTGCTGTTTGGTATTCAGGAAGTCAAGAAGGAAGGAAGTTAGGACAGGAGCCCAAACAGCAGGAACCTGGAGGCAGAAACTGATGATGCAGAGGCCATGGTGGGGTGTTGCTTACCGGGTTGCTCTTCCTGGCTTGCCCAGCCTGCTTTCTTATAGAACCCAGGACTACCAGCCCAGGGATGGCACCACCCACAATGGGCTGGGCCCTCCCCATTGATCACTAATTGAGAAAATGCCTTACAGCTGGATCTCATGGAGACATAGCTTCAACTGACACTCCTTCCTCTCTGATGACTCTAGCTTGTGTCAAGTTGTTAGAAAACCAGCCAGCACAACCACTGAGATTAACCAGGATCATACGGTCATGAACTCAACAGCCATGGTTACCTACGGGAGACAGGGCCTGGCAATGGTCCATAATAGACAGGAGGTGGGCTCATGAGTCTCCATCTGTTCCTGAGGAACTGTTGGCAGTTAGTGGTTGCTAAGGGAAGGAGATTTATTTTCCTCAGTGGTATAACCATTCGGAGGTTGTCTTTGCTCCAAAATAGCCCCTAACTCATGTTCATGCAAGCAACTCTAATTAAACAGTGGGACAGACATACATGGGGACACACAACACACACACTACTCTTGGCTGCCAGCTTCTGGGGGCCATTTTAGCTGTATTCCTTTTTCTCTCCTCCCCTAGATTTTCTGTATACCCTTTTCCCTCAGCTTGGTGTTGCAAAGGCCTGCCCTTCCTGTCCTTTCTCCTTTCCTTTTTCCCTTCCTCTTCCTTTTCTCCCCCCCCCCCCCGCCCCCTTCTGTTTTTCAAGTTATCAGTGTATCCTTGGCTGTCCTGGAATTTGTTTTGTAGACCAGGCTGGTCTCAAACTCAGCGATTTGCTTGCCTCTTCCTCCAGAGAACAGAGATTAAAGTCAGGTGCTGCCACCACCATCCAGCCTTTTTTTTTTTTTTTTGCCTAACCTGGAGCATCTGCATGACGATAGGTTTGGAACTACCCAATGGAGCCTAAGGTTCTTGACAATTAGTCAGAGAAACAACAGCTTTATGTGTTGTTTCAGTCCTGTATATTAAAGGACTCTTCCACTACATCCATGTGAATTCTGTGGATCCTTAGAGTCCTCAGGATACACAACTGAACACAGTTGACCGGTCCTCCCCTAAAACCTATCAGTAGCCAGTAGTTCAGTGGGAAGGGGAGAACCTCTGAGCCCCTCCCTGATCCATGGTTGACTAGACTTGATCTTGTGCAGGCTCATTGTTGATAACCACAGCTACGGTGGTTTTGATTGAATTGCTGTCCCTAGAAGACAGCATCTCAGGACCCTTCTTTCCTCCAGGCCCCTACACTATTTCTAGCCTACTTCCTTAATAGCCCCTAATCCTTAAAAGTGGTGGTACAGATGCTGTGCTCTCCTTCAGTTAGTTCTAGGTGGCCTTCTGAGTCAGAAGGCAAACGATTTAGGAAGGAACAAGAGTGTTCTTCTCCCCTCCCTCCTTCCCTCTCTCCTTCCCTCCTTCCCTCCTTCCCTCCTCCCCCTCTCCTTCCTTCCTTCCCTCCTTCCCTCCTCCCCTCTCTCCTTCCCTCCTCCCCTCCCTCCCTCCGTCCTTCCCTCCTCCCCTCCCTCCCTCCTTCCTTCCCTCCTCCCCTCTCCTTCCCTCCTTCCCTCCTCCCCTCTCTCCTTCCCTCCTTCCCTCCTCCCCTCTCTCCTTCCCTCCCCCTTCCTCTCCCAAAGTTTCTTTTTTTTGGTTTTTCGAGACAGGGTTTCTCTGTATAGTCCTGGCTGTCCTGGAACTCACCCTGTAGACCAGGCTGGCCTCGAACTCAGAAATCCGCCTGCCTCTGCCTCCCAAGTGCTGGGATTAAAGGCGTGCGCCACCACCGCCCGGCTCTCCCAAAGTTTCTTATCTCCGTAGACCCATTTTCCTCAATATTATAATCCACATTTCTACCACAATCCTTACATTGTGAGTCACAAAAGAAAGCGATCCTCGGCACACAACTTTAGCTTCAGTATGAAAATTAAGTCTTTGGATGACTTGTTTGAAGTGAACACCTCTAGAATCCAACCTATAAATATGTGCTCCTTTCTGGAGTTATCTCTAAGTGTTTGTCCTTCCTCGAGAGAGGCAAGACTTCACATATCGGTGTGTCACTTCTATGCTCCTGTACTGAGAGAATATGCTCCAGGAAATTAAATGAATAGCCTAAGGTCTCATAACAAGTAAATGGCGGGGGTGGGGGTGGGGGTGACTGTAGCCATGTGAAGAAGGAATGGAGAAGGGTCTGGGAAGGAGGCTCAGTCTGTGAATACTTGCGCCCAAACATAGGACCAGAGCTTGATGCCCAGAACCAACATAGAAAGAGCCAAGTGCAATGCTATGAATGTATAATCCCTGCAGTGGAGCAGGGCCAAGGAAGGACCCCTGGGGTTGACCACTGCCCCACCTCCCACTTTCTCCACACAAACACACCAAGAGATGTAGACAGCGTGTTACTGAGGGGAAATGCAACCCTGAGCACCAAGATGGAAAGAGAAAGCATTAAGATGAAAGTTAAACTTGTACCTGGGACTTTAATTTCCAGATTTTATCTCGTGTGTGTGTGTGTGTGTGTGTGTGTGTGTGTGTGTGTGTAGGGATAGGGATAGGGATGAGATAGAGTGTGTTTGTGGTGTTGTTGTTGTTCAGCAGTCTTCACATTCTCTCCATAGCTTGATCTTTTCCTTGGCTTCCTTCCCCCTAAACCTAGGTATGATATGGTTTGATATGATGTGGCTACGGATGCTAATAAGGATCCCATAAAAATTTAAAGACGTTTACTTACAACATCCTGTCTAAAACCTCTTTTGTCTCCTTACTGTCAGCTCTAAAATGTAATTGTTCAAAAACTCAAAGTCTAATAAAAATACAGGGTGACCCACCCTAAACAGGACATCTGGTTATTGTATTAAAAAGTGGTCCCTGTGGGTTGAGGGTGCAGCTCCATTGTAAAGCACATGCTTAGCACATGTAAAGCTGGGAAGCCGGGGTGAGGGATTCAATCCAAAGTAGTGAAAAAGGGAGAAGAAAAAGAGCCCTTTATATATATATATATATATATATATATATATATATATATATATATATATAGAAAAAGCCAGAAATTCTTTCAGCCTACCGATGTTCCAACTGCCCTCCCTCAAACCCTTAAGAACAACCACCACGCTCTCTATGTAACCCTCTGTAGGGAGGGCCACTCAAAGTCAACCAGAGAGTCAAATGAAGGGAGGTAAGGCCGGGGTACAGCTTAGTGTCAAACGCACCTATCCAGTTCACATGCGGCACACATGCGCCTGTGCACACACAGAAAAGACATTTGGTCCTACCTTTAAAATCCTATTGGACAGCATCCACCTTTCCTTAGTGTGTTTCAAGAACATAAAGTGTTACCAACTGTTTTTTTTTTTTTTTTTTTTGGGGGGGGGTGGTTTCCCATTTAGGCACATAAAATATAGGTTGTTGTTTTTTTTTTTTTCTTCTACTTCCCACATACAGCTAAAACCAGTTCTTTCCTTTATTCAAAATTGTCTTCAACTATATTTTCTGAGAAAAGAATGTCACTCACACATATTCTTGCTATAATGTCCCTCACATCTCTCTTCTCTGAATATTCACTGAAGGATGCAGCCCTTCGGTGAGGTTAGTCTAGAGCTGGGACAAAAGCCATAGCCTCTGTTTATAATATCTTTTTTGCTCTCTAGTTGCAGGTATATACCTTTGACCTGGTATTATTGTGTCTATGTTGGGAGTGGGTGTTCTGTTTCTTTGCTCCTGAAAAATGTACCATCTCATCAGGCAATAGTGGTGTAAGCTTTTAACCTCAGCACTCCAGAAGCAGAGGCAGACAGATCTCTGTGAGTTCAAGGCCAGTCTGGTTTATAAAGCAAGTTCCAGGACAGCCATGGCTACAAGGAGACACCGTCTTGAAAACCAAACCCACAGACAAAAAGGCACACCTCCTGCTTTCCACTTTGTGCGTGGGTTTCTATATTTGGGATAGGCTATATATAACTTATAGATCTGGCTGTGCATTCATTCCACAGATATTTCTTACATCACTGCTGTGTTTTGACCTTTTCTACATGTGTGAAAAGAACAGGTGAATCTTGTTCTCAGAGTTGTTATAGCCAGAAGGGATAGACAAGAGAATGCATAATATAATTTATGTGAGTAGATACTTAGCTGATAAATAAACACAACATTAAAATATAAGCCAGGGCCTGGAGAGATGGCTCAATGGTTAAGAGCATTGACTGTTCTTCCAGAAATTCTGAGTTCAATTCCTAGCAACCACATGGTGGCTCACAACCATCTGTAATGGGCTCGGATGCCCTCTTCTGGTGTGTCTAAAGTCAGCCACAGTGTGCTCATATAACTAATACATAAACAAAGCTTTAAAAACAAATAAATCTTAAAAAAACAAAACCGTAAGCCAGGACAACATCAGTCTAGTGTCGTATTGAAGTACGGTACGCAAGAGCCAGTGCTTCATCCAGGGTGGACAGAGTTGATAGCAGCAATTCAATGCACTTTTCAAAATCCCTGAACACCTTATGTTTTCAGTGCTGTGGATCTAACTCAGAGCCTAGCTCACGTTTCCAAAGTGTGTTACAGCCACCAGGCCCAGGAAGAGATTTTAATTGTTCTCACTACACATGTGAAAATCCGTGTGAGGGAATGCATGGTGGCCTTTGTGTGATGCACACACATGGTAAGTGTGTATTCTTCAAATAAATAGCAATGTATGTCAGAAATGCTATACACACTTTTCTTCTTTTTCTATTTTATTTATTTATTTATTTATTTATTTAATCATTTATTTATTTTCCAAGACAGGGGTTCTCTCTGTGTATTCCCAGGGATTAAAGCCAAGCACCCACCCCCACATACCCCACTCCCCAACCCCCAACCCCGCTATGCACTCTTCTAATCCCAGTACTGAAGAGGCGGTGGTAAAGAAGGATCACAAATTTGAGATTAGCCTGAGCTCCCTAGAAAGACTTGTCTCCAAAAGGGTGTTGGGGGTGGCTGGGGAGGGGCTCTGTAATGGGGCCACTGGTAAGCACAGGCCTAGGATATGTGAGACCCTGAGTTTAGTCCCCACTACTGAAATAAGTTTTTGTTTGTTTGTTTTTAAATAAGAAATGAGGGACCATGTAGACAACACTTCTAAACTCTTTGGAGTTTGCCTGTGGCTTACGAGCTCTCTGTCCTTAAGGATATTGCCTTAAGCACGTGTATGACTCAAGCTGCACAGCTGTAAAGTAGGGATAATAGTACCTACTTCAAAGAGGTACTATTATGAATCAAAGCACGTAAAACTCTGAGAATAGTACCTGCACTGTAATAAACACACCAGCCGAAAGCAGTTAAGACGGTTAAGAACAGGGGACAAGGGAGCTATTTGGGACAGCATATTCAGTGTAGACCTAGAGGCTGAGGTGGAAGGAAAAAAATCTTGTGTCTGCAGAAGAACTTGCCAGGCAGAAAAGTGTAAATTGGAGAAAATGAGGCAAAGAATAAAGCCAGGGCCAGGCGACCTCGGGCCTGGAAGGACCCTTTGGATAGGGGACTGAGAGCCTTGGGAGGTTGTCAGAGGATTTTCAGGAAAGGAATGTCATGAACAAATGCTTACAAGGTCCATTCTTGCTGTGACGTGAAAGATGGGTTACAGAAGTGCCAGATGACAGGCTGGAGAGATGGCTCAGTGGTTAAGAGCACTGACTGCTCTTCCAGAGGTCCTGAGTTCAATTCCCAGCAACCACATGGTGGCTCACAACCATCTGTAATGAGATCTGATGCCTTCTTCTGGTGCAACAATGTACTCACATACATAAAATAAATAATTCTTTAAGTGCAAGATGGCAAGGTGTTAACCATCTCCAGCATACCACCAGATCCAAGATGCATCACTTCTTTTTTTTTTTTTTTTTTTTTTTTTTTTTTTTCTTTTTTTTTGGTTTTTCGAGACAGGGTTTCTCTGTGTAGCCCTGGCTGTCCTGGAACTCACTCTGTAGACCAGGCTGGCCTCGAACTCAGAAATCCACCTGCCTCTGCCTCCCAAGTGCTGGGATTAAAGGCGTGCGCCACCACTGCCCGGCGATGCATCACTTCTTAAGTAGAAAAACACAGCAAAGAAAAAATTTCACCAGGTTGGAGAGATGGCTCAGTGGTTAAGAGCACTGACTGCTCTTCCAGAGGTCCTGAGTTCAATTCCCAGCAACCACATAGTGGCTCACAGCCATCTGTAACGGGATCTGATGTCCTCTTCTGGTGTGTCTGAATAAAGCAACCATGTACTCACATCTATAAAATAAAGTTAATCTTAAAAGACAAGATCATAACATACTACCACCTGCCTTAAGAAGTCTGTGTGAATACAAATGTTTTATATATATATGCAGATATGTACACTCACAGTATGTGTACAATTTATTACTTATTTTCTTGAATGGAAATATACTACCTCTGGAAGATATGACAGAATATATAAGCAAGTGGTGGCAATGACCCTCTGAAGAGGAGGACTAAGGTGACATGATTGAAAAGGAGAGTGAGGGGCTGGAGAGATGGCTCAGTGGTTGAGAGTAGGTTCTGCTCTTCCAGAGGACTGGAGTGTGGCTCCCAGCACATCTGGCAGGTGGTTCACAGCAACATGTAACTCCAGCTCCAGGGGATCTAACTCATTCTTCTGGACTCCACATAGATACATAATTTTAACAAAATTTAAAGTCTTTCTCAGGTGTGGTGTGACAGGCTTTTAATCGCTGTCAGTACCCAGGAGCTACTGTGAATTCAAAACCAGCTTGGCCTACGTAGTGAGTTACATAATAGCCACAGCCACACAGTGAGATCCTGTCTTTAAAAAAGAAAAAGGAAAAAGCTAGGTAATGGTGGTGCATGCCTTTAGTTGCAGCACTCTGTGGGCAGGGTCAGGGTCAGGGTCAGGGTCAGGGTCAGGGTCAGGGGCAGGGGCAGGGGCAGGGGCAGGGGCAGGGGCAGGGGCAGGGGCAGGTGGATTTCTGAGTTCAAGGTCAGCCTGATCTACAGAGTGAGTTCCAGTACAACCAGCGTTATACAGAGAACCCCTGTCTCAAAAAAAAAAGAAAAAAAAAAGTCAAAATCAAAAAACCAAAAAGCAAACAAAGAAACAACAACGACAAACAGAGAGCAGGGAGGAGGGAAGGAAAGAGGGAAAGAAGGGAGAAAGAGAAACAAGAGATTGACTCTTGTACCTTCTAATTTTTGCTTTGTGTTAATCTTCTATATATTTAGAAACATAAACTTTAACATTAAAAGAAAAATTTTACCCAGATGTTAAAATAATGGTGGTAGCCCAGAGGGTAAAGGATAGTGTAACCAGATATTCCACTATGGTTTGGATGCTTAACATGAAAACATAAATATCACTAGAGAGATGAAGAATGTATATATTAAAAATGACAGTGTTTTCCTGGGCTGCAGACAGAGCGCAGTGGTCGAGCTTGACAAGTGTGCATGAGACCCTGGGTTCAGTTCTGAGCACGGAAAAAAGGTTTCAGTTTTTGTTTTTTTGTTTTTTACTTTAATACAATTTGGTTGTTGTCAGTTGTGTAAAATATAAAATATAAAAATTTATAAAATATAAAAATTTTCTTGATTTTTATGATTATTCTACTACTCTAAGCAGTAAGTATATGGTGATATCTAAACACTCCAGCCTAGGACAATGACTCAGTGGTTAAGGACACACATACTGCTCTTCAGAAGACCCAAGTTGGGGTCCCAGTATCGCAGTCTGGCAGCTCACACCATCTGTAACTCTGGATCAAAGGGATGCTGGACTCTGCAGGATCTCTCTCATGTGCACGTTTCCACAGGAGACTTGGAAACATAACTAAGAAAAAACAAATCCTTAAATTTCAACCTGAATTGTTTTTACTTATCTTTTAAACCGTCCCTAAAAGATTATCTATTTTTAAAAGAAATTTTGAAAAATGTATGTGGTTTGCCTACATGCATGTAGGTAGGTAGGTAGGTAGGTAGGTAGGTATACATGTGTGTCCCATATGTGCCCAGCTCCATTGGGACTAGAGGAGGGCATCCGATCCCCTGGTACTGGAGTTACAAATATTTATGAGTCACCATGTGGTTGTCAGGAACCAAACAAGGTTCTTTTGCAAGAATAAGCGCCCTTAACCACCTCTTCTGGTGCCCTGAGCCACCTCTTCAGTCTCTGATCTCTTTTCATCAGAGTCAAACATATTTATTAAAACCTATGTTGCTAACAATGTTCTGCATACATTCTATTCAATGACCCTATATAAGCTAAGGTAGACTAAAGTATGCCCCCAAACACGGTACTAAGATGGCAGACGTCTATGTCTTTCCAAGGTAAAGGGCTATGGCAGATATTCTGAGAAAGACGTCTCCTCTCTACATAGAGGTGTTCAAGGACTCCAGCGACTTCCTCTGCTCTTAGAAGAGCAGAAGCATGGATTTTTGTTTCTGGTAAGGACATCTTTGTCAATGATGAGTTGGGCCTCTTTGATCAGCTGATGTCTTTATTTCTGGAATGTTCTTCTGAACTCTGCATTAAATATTATTTTAAATTAACAAGAGAACATGTTAAGTATACTGCCTATGTTGAAAGATACCATTCACAAACTTATCTACATGATTGTTCTTTCCAAACTTTTAAAATTTGTACAAACAAAATGAAAAGTTAATTCACAAAAATAATTCATGGTAATTTGTCTGGCTCCCGTTTTTTACCCGCTACAGAGAGAAACTGTCTAGTCTGACATTTACTTGGTCAGAACTAGTATTTTCACTCCTCAAAACATGTGTAAAATACTGTTTCATAGTTCCTGTGATTTTGAAAAAAATTTTTTAAAATAAAGGTGAATTCTTATTTGTTTTCTGGAGTTCTGTGAGAGACAAGGGTTGGATTCCATTCAGCAGAAATTCTCCTTCTAAAAGCATTTCTACATGCCAGTCATCTCCGCTGGATTGACATCTCTGCAACTATCTGAGGTTAACACCAAAGGGGTGTCACAGGACAGACTTCCTCTTCTCTTTAACAGCATGCTGCTTCCTGGAAAAATCAATCTGCATCACTTCTTACTCAAATCCACTCCCTCAGCTTTTTGGTCAGTTCCCACTAACACCTCAGACCACTAGTCCAAGAATGGGACTTATTTCCTGTTTGACACAGGGCCTTACTATGTTGTCCTGGTTGTTCTAAAACTCACTATGTAGACCAGGCTGGCCTTGAATTTAGAGATCTGCCTGCTTCTGTTTCCAGAGGGTTGGGATTAAAGGCATGTGCCACCATGCTGGGCTGGGACTGTTAATTTTTCATCTCTGGCTCTGCTCTGCTGGTTTCTCAGTCCCCCAGTTGAGCGAGCTCTTCCAATGGCTGGGACCTTCGCTCAGTTGGCAGGCCTCCTTCTCCTTAGGTCTTTAAGTTTGAGAGGTGTGGAACTGGCAGTGCGGTTTCTCATTGTTGTTACTTTTAGTTTCTAAAAGGAGAGGCAGGAGACCTCTAGCCTTTTCTTATCATGTTAGTAATACTTGGATAGCTTTGATTTCATTTGTTCCATTTATATCCATTTTGCTTTTTAAAAATTACTTTTAGTTAAGGTGCAAATTAAGAGGTTATATTACATTTTCATTATAACCTCAGTGTATGTTGCTTACATTTGTCCTTCCCCACGGTCCCCTGGATCCCTGCCACTCCTGCTGGGGCCCTTCCTCCCTGCCAAATGTTCCCCTTCTGCTTTCTTGTCATTTGCATATATTTGTATAACTTCTGCACATAAGAAAACATGCAAGGTTTGTCTCTCTCTCTCCCTTCTCCTTTCTTCCTCCCAATAAACCCTCAGATACTTTCATGTCATATACACGTGCATACATATAGATGCTGGTATTTAAGTGGGGATTTAAATAGATTCCTCATAAGAAAGCATGTTTATCTGAGTTGCTTAACTTCATGCTCTCCATTTCCCTCTGGATTACATAATTTTAACTTTTCTTTATGGCTAAATAAAACTCCACGGACATTTTCTTCATCCATCCATGATGGATGATGGGCATCAGCCCAATCCCATACTTTGCCTGTTGTGAACAGTACTGCAGTAACATGGATGTGCGAGTGTCTCTCTGGTCCTGAGGATATTAGCTATACTTAAAGTTCGCATCTGTACCCATTAATGTTTGTTATGTTAGGGTAGCCCTGCTCTGCTCCTAAATTTGGTGTTTTCAACCTCATTTTCCCCCAGATTGGTGATTCCTTACTTCCTGTCCCTATCTGTAGTTACAGAAAATCCTCACTTCAAAGACTTTAAAAAAATTTTTTTTTATTGGGGCTGGAGAGATGGCTCAGCGGTTAAGAGCACTGACTGCTCTGCCAGAGGTCCTGAGTTCAATTCCCAGCAACCACATGGTGGCTCACAACCATCTGTAATGGGATCCCATGCACTCTTCTAGTGTGTCTGAAGACAGCTGCAGTTACATATAAATAAAAATAAGTAAATCTTTAAAAAAAAATTTATTTACTTTATGTATATGAGTACACTGTAGCTGTCTTCAGACCCCTGAAGAGGGCATCAGATCGCATTACAGATGGTTCTGAGCCACCATGTGGTTGCTGGGAATTGAACTTCAGTCCTCTTAACCACTGAGCCATCTCTCCAGCCCAACAATCCTTACTTCAAAAGGAAACTGGTAGTGAATACAGGTTTTGGTTGGGGTAGGAACAGGCGGTAGGTGACCTTGAGTCTGGTCTCCTTGACTCTCCAGGGCATTGTCCCTGTTCTCCGATCTTACTTGCTCTGAAGCTCTGGTATTGGGTGAATGTTTTACAGCCAGCGTGGAGGTTAGAGTTCATGCTGATTTGCAGCATTTCCTAGTTTTCTTTCCAAGGAAACGCTCCCCCATGAGCCATACTGAAATGATATGGATGGGGAGGGGCCTGCCTCACCTCCTCTCCTGGTCAGATCTGCACTTTTCTGTCTGACAGGGGAGCTCATCTCTGCAGCCCAGGAGCTGGGGGCTCCTGCAGGACTGACCCAGCACTTTAGTGCTTCAGCTAGTTCCGAGAATATCCTCCTTTATTTCCTGGCTTAAGTTGCACTCTGTGAGCATTTTCGACCAATTCTCACGACTGTACTTTCCCGAATCGGTCTTACGCTCGTTCCCTGCAAGTGCCCTTTCTGGGTTTTCTGTGTTATTGATACGTATCTTTGTGGGTCCAATGAAACTCAGAGAAGGAAAGGCAAAAGGGAGCCCTTCTAGCTCATGCCTTGTTTTCTTCAGAAGCCACTTCCTCTTCGGTCTCGGAGGGTCACTCCTCTCCCATGACCAGTGGCTTTCCTGTGAGCTCATTATCTTGAAAGATGGTTTAACTGGGAAGGGCCATTGAAGGGTTGCTGGGAGATTCCTGAGGAAATTCTGATAGCTTAACTGAGGTTATTGAATGCTATACCTGAGCTTCAGCTGAACCCTGTTTGGTTTAGGGTGGCCATGCACACTGGCATGGCAAGAGCACAACAGCCCACAGGTGCGTGGGCTAGGGAACAGGCAGGGTTCTAGGGAACAAGTGTCTGTTTAAGGATCTAAATGGACATGATCTCACAGGTCAGATGAGGAGACTCCTAGGCTCATTTAGAAGACGCTTGGAGGTGGCCAGCTCCAGATCTCCATATGATCTCTTGATGTTACTTGAATCTAACATTTGGGAATCCCTCCCTTGCCAGAGCAAATTAGGCAAGGGATGGTGGCACATACTAATCACAGAACGTGTGAAGCAGAAGCAGAAGCAGGCAGATCACGTTGAATGTTGGAGTCTGAGGCCAGTGAGACAAGGCTAGGACTATACAGATCCTGTTTTTTTTTTTTTTTAAAAAAAAAAAAAAAAAAAAAAAAAGACTTCCCCCTAGACTATAGCAACCCCTTGTGACTTGCCTTATTAAGAGTTTTCTTTTCTTTTTATGCTGATTTATACAAAATAAATTAGTAGGATTTTTCTAATCTTGAGGATACAAAATATAAAGTGTGGTTGATACCATTTTTATTTTTTTCAGTACAAGGTTTCTCTGTGTCCTGGCACTCACTACTTAGACCAGGCTAGCCTTGAGGTCAGAGCTCCTCTAGCCTCTGCCTCCCAAGTGCTGGATTAACAGCTTGTGGGATGCCAAGAAAAAAAAAAAAAAAAAAAAAAAAAAAAAAAAAGTTTGGAATTCCATTGGATGGTTTAGTCCTTGGCACTTGCCCTGCTTGTCTGGAGCTGTTCTCCCATCTTCTCAGTACTGGAGTGCCAGGATTACAGGTATGAGGCACCACACTCTTCTGAACTCCAAATACCACCCCTAAAACAAGTTAGAACCATTTGTATTTATCTATGATGTGATTAAATAGGATGGTACAGATCCAGCTAAAAAATATGTAGAAAAGCATGCTTTGGTATAATCACTCCCAGACAATGAGAAGTAAAAAAATGCTGAAAACTTCAGAAAATGTGACAAGTGGGGCATCTTTAAAATCCAAAAGTGCTGCTCCCAAGATACTTGCTTATTCCAATCTGAGCAGTCAGCAGCACAAAGCCGGCTCTGACAGGCTCACTGGCAGGGTTCTCTTTATAGAAGGCCATTGCTACTCCAAATGTCCATTTCTGGACCCGTAAGGAAAAGAATGAACTGAACTGGCAATGCCCGATATACAGTAATGAGTTTATTCCTTTAACATGCCAAAGCCTTCAGTGGCTGAGGAACCTCAGGTGAAAGCAAATAGAACTATCCACCCATGGGGGGGGGGCTTTTTTGGAAATGTAAATTAGACCTTTTTTTTTTTAATTTTTGAGATTACTTATTGTATACCTTTGATGGCTTAGAACCTGGGATCTTCCTGCCTCAAACTTCTGAGTGACATGTCAAATCAGACCATTGCCCCCCACCCCCACCCCCGAAGTTTATAAAAGAGTCCATTTCTGGACAAACACGTTGAGGTACTTACTGATAAAAAGGCACTTCCAACTTACTTGCAGATGGCTCAGGAAGCTTCGTCTATTTGTCCATAAAAAAGGTTTAAAAGACAATACATACACACTAGTATTAAAATGAACCTCAGAACTATACAAAAAACCCACCAAGGTATCTTTATCATGAAAAAGTATATTCATACAATGGAATACTACATAACAGTAAAGAAACTGATGCCACTAGAGTTCTTAAATGCTTTTTTTTTTTTTTTTGTTAATGGAAAGCTAAGCCATTATGATTCTGGTTATACTGGGCAAATCTGTAGGGATGAAAAACAGTCCATGGTTATCAGTGGTTGAGGGACGACTGCTTCTATGGGGGAAATATTTTGAGTAACATAACTCTTTTGGAAGGTCCTGGTACAGTTAAGATTAGCTAGTCTGATAAATCAGAACTTTTACTGAGTATGTTTTTATAGGAAGAAAGCCAAGGAAGGCAGGACACTCATATGAAATGCAGACTTGCATTTAAGTGGATTTGTAGATTTCAAGGATACATCATAAGCTACAATGTTGAGAAAAGCAGCTGAGCAGACTAAGGCCCCTTGGGGAATGGTGCTCTAACAGGATACCAGGAGGCGAAACCCAGAAGGTAAGAAAGTCCAAAACTAGATTCTTGTTAGGGTGGTAAAAATAACACAACACATTGAAGATAACGAGCCAGCTTTATTTGCAGAGAAATGTTACCAGTTTGCAGAAGGGGAGCTATTGGGAGGGATTACAGTTGGAGACATGAAGATGAAGCTGTGTTTTATAGTTACAGAATCAAATGTAGACACTCACTGTGAATAGACAAGTGTACATGCAATTGTTTGTCTCCGCTGAGAAACAACCGTGGCAGTAGTCAACACATCTAGGTTTCTAAATGGAGTGAAGCAACTTCTGAGCCTCTTCACTTTCACTCTCTTCAGCCTCCACTGTAAATATCACTGCTCTCTCTTCTATCTCCCTTTTCCTGGCAGCTGCTAAGACTTACAGTTTGCCTGCCTTGTAGCTCCCCCTACCCTCCTGCTGGGACTATAGGTGTACACCACCACTATCTGACCAGTTTTTTCTGAGGGGGGATGGGATAGAGGATTTCTGGAGGGGAGACCTGGAAAGAGGGTAACATCTGAAATGTAAATAAAGAAAATATTCAATTAAAATATATACAAAAGAAAAACAAATCTACTAAAATTGTTGAGCTTAAACAAAAACCCCAAGGGTAGGGGTAGGTCAGATATTCTCATGTTGCCTAGGTTGGCCTTGAACTATTTATTACAGCCAAAGAATGACTTGACTTTCCTGCCTCCACGTTAACACAGTCATACAAGCAAGACTCACACCATTAAGTGTGTGCATTTTAAGACTTAAAATACATGTATATACACTGAAAAGCAAAATGGTTATTAAAAAAAATCAACCCACCCACCCACCTAGCTAGCGACTTGGGGCTGGAGAAACAATGCAGCAGTTGAGTTGGGTACTGCTCCTGCAGGACCGAGGCAGCTCCCACCGCCTGCACTGGGCTGCCCAAGGCTGCTGCAACTCCAGGACAGGACACTTTTCTGGCCTCACCCAGTACTTGAGTGCATATATACACTCAAAATAAAATAGAAACCAAGCCTGTTACTTAGTAACCTTCAAACCTTTCCTTCTCAGAGTGGGCCTATAATCAAATCCTAAATATTTTGGTTTGTTCACGTATGGAAAGAAACAAGTATAGACTCACAACTCGATAAATGGTTATACTATTGACCTTCCACGTACACTGGGTTGTTTAGTCTTTTTCTTCCTTTTTTGAGACAAGGTTTCTCTGTGTAGCCCTGGCTGTCCTTTTTAACTCCCTTTGTAGACCAGGCTGCCCTTGAAGTCATGAAATCTACCTGCCTCTGCTTGCCCTGGGATTAAGGTGTGCATCACAATTGGCAGTCGACTAATGTTAACACGCCATTACATAAACTTGCCTGCTTGCAGGCCTGTTTATAAAGCATCAATAGGCCTAATTGGTTTGTTTTTAGCTCCATATGCCAGCGTGATACTAAATATGATAGCTATTCAAAGTAGTCATGAAAGCTGAACTATGTACTATGGCACTGCTCAAATGTTCTGATTCCTGTCTGGTTTCGAGATATGTGTAAGTGGCTTTCCCCTAAGTATTCTAGAGAGTATTTGTAGGTTGCTGTATTATTTTTGGTAGATTCAAGTGCTCAGGTTTACTAAGTAAGGGCAAACTCCTCCCATGGTAAGTGCACTAGATCAGCACCAAAGGGTTCAGTTCTGCCCATGATGTGTCTTTCATTAACAATATATACTGTATCCAGCACTCTTTCACTTTTGCATATTAAATACCCGAGCAAAAATTCTGCTTCAGTCAGAAATAATAAATTTCAAAATCATCCCCTAAGATAAATAGCTGGAAACTCCTTTTTATTGTGCTTTTCCTGTTTACTGTTAAAACTTCACACACCATTCAGCCCATTATATGTTAGACAATTACAGTCTAGGAAAAGGAGGCCCTACTAAGTTTCTGTGAATATTCTATGAAGCTCAAGCATGTCTGTTCAACACAAATACCCATGTGGTTTTGGGCATTTTCAGACAGCCTCATGCTGCCCCTACCTTAAGGATCTCACTTTCTGTCAATGTTTAGGTGACCGAATTGGAGCTGGATTTCAATTCACTTCATGGCACACAATTAACACTTCGGTGAATTTATCTGACAGTGGACACTACACAGAGTAAACTCACCCCACCCCCAAAAAGCAAGAAACATGAACAGGTATCTCTGTGACACATGGATGAATAATGAAAACCTGCAAAAAATAAAATTTGAAGTAGATGAAACTGGAAAATAATAGTGAGGTAATCAAAGCCCAGACAGCAAACACTGTATCATTTCTCTGTGGACCTCAGCTTCTAACGTAAGTATGTACTGCGGTGTTTTTTTTTTTTTTTTTTGGGGGGGGGGGAACATTAAGTGCTCAAAACTTGTGAAATAACTCATCTTGTTCACTGCCTTGAAATACAGTATCTAATGTTCAGATGTTTCTGGGCTTAGTTCTGGGAAGTTATTTATTCACAGGAGTAATCTGTATCATAAATCTGAAAATACAAGACAGTTTTATCCTGGTAATTTTTATTTTCTGCTTGCCTTTATGAACTCATAACTTTATCTAGCTAAAACAAAATTATAAATCTTCTGTGGGTGTTGTTAAAACTATCTCAACCTATGACAACTTGATTTTCACAAGCTTCTATTTTTTTTTTAAAGATTTGTTTATGTGACTACACTGTCACTGTCTTCAGACACACCAGAAGAGGGCATCAGATTCCATTATAGATAATTGTGAGCCACCATGTGGTTGCTGGGAACTGAACTCAGGATCTCTGGACAGACAGACAGTGCTCTTAACCTCTGAGCCATCTCTCCAGTCCAGAAAACTTCTCTGGTTTTCTTTACTCACCATTGAGTGCCAATGCTGGAATCCTTCAAGTCTGACCTCTGACTTTTTTTCACATCCTTTGCCACTCAGATATGCCTTCTCTACTTCTCATGGATACCTCAAGCCCACTGCAGTTAACTGCAATTATATCCTTTCAGCTGCCTGTCATGCCCAAGGTTTGAAGGGCCATTTGATTTCCCCCTCCATAACACATTTAGTATATTGTCAAAATCCTGATCACTCCATATCCAATCTTTCCACTTCCCATTACTACTCTGACTCATCAAACCCTCCCCTGACTACAACAGCATCCCCTAACCCTGATACCTTAGTGCTACAGGGCACTCACAATCAGTTGTATCATTTCCCACCAGTTTACAGAGCCCTTTCCATTCACTGGCTTTTGGTTACCTTTTAAACCCTCTTTCTCTTCCTTGCTCTAGACATTCAAATGTGTAACTAACCAGTACATGTATCTTTGTGCCCTTACCTGAGACAACCTCCCCTAATCACCAACAGCTTCACAGCTTCAGACTTTTTCTTAAGTGACAGCCTTTCTCTAGTCTACTTTGGTGACAAGACAGTGCTTTCCCATCACCCGGACCGTCTTTGTACTAGGTCTCTCTAACCATGGAACAAGCTACTTCACATAGCTCACTCTCCACAAAATCCTAACCCTCTGTGACTAAGAGTGTCTTCAACATAAGACCTGGCTAACTGTTAAATCTGCAATTCTAGACTTACTTTATTCATAAAACTTCAAATTAGAAACCTATGCCATTAGACTACAACTTAAGTGTACACAAGGTGCTGACTATAAAAAAAAATCTACAGATCACATAACCTTGTTGCAACCACTACTTTTTGGTCTGACCATTCCACCAAAAAGATTATTGTACATGAATGCCAAGTGTTTAAGCATCCATACACCCATAACTAGTCCACTCAGAAAAGTTCAGAAATAGCATATGCATGTGCAATAGGACCATTGCAGAAACTGTAAAATAAGTATTATATACCTACATCTATGTGCATTCCCTAACTGACAAATCTGGATTTGTCATTACTGCCTAGAAACATTAACGCACTACTAGTAAAACACACTTCCCTTTTTCTTTTTTAAAAGGTCCTCTCTATGTAGTCCTGGTTATCTTAGAACTTGCGATGTAGACCAAGCTGGCCTTGAACTCACAGATCCTCTACCTCTGCCTCCTGAGTGCAGTTGTTTATCTCTTATTCACCCATTTAATGGCCTTCTTTAAAAATCACCATAAAGATTGAAGAGGAAAATTGTGACACTGGAATGGTCACAATAAGACTGCTCTAACAGTTACTGAAGTGAGCTGCATAGTGACTAGATGTTCTAGTCATCCATCTTCACATCACTGCCAGGAGATTAAAAGTCTGATTAAACTTCCAAACTATCACCAAACTGTCACTGTAAAAAGAGACATTTCAGAAAATCACTAGTTTTACAAACTAACATAAGACTCAGAGAAAAAGGACCACAGTGCCAGTCAAGTCACAGTAGCAGTATCTCCCACTGCCAAGTGCACAATAAAGAAAGCCCATCCAAGACCTATGTGGTTTCCACTGCCTGTTTAATCATGCCCCCCCCCCACCAAGAAATCACATAAAATGTAAAATTGTTCATGACAGATTATGAGCTCATCACGAAAATGCCAGTTCAGAAAAGGATAGAACCATTCACTGACTTAATGATAGTACTGTCATATGAACTGAGAAAAAAAATCATTTGAATAAAACTAATAAGACTGCAGTTTCACTAAAGCATCAATGTTTTTATCTTCAGAAACAGTTGCTGTAGGAAGCAAATTAAAATCCCCAACTAATGATCAGGAGAAAATTTCATGAACTTCTCCCACAACCTTACCCCACACTCTGGAATCTTAAATTCCTTCTCCTAAGTGTTTTAGAGAACATAGTATCTCAGTTCCATTCAACACAATTGTTACCTCAATTTTTTTTTAGCAAAAGCAAAGAAATTCAAGCTTCACTTCTTAAGTTTCTGGGCTGCAGTGACTAATCTCAGGCCCTCTATTGTTCTAAAATCTTCTATATCTCAATAAAAAACAAAACCCCACTATGCAGTGTTTCCATGTATACCCAATACTCTGGAATGTATTGATATATTTAAATTTTAGTTGGCAACATGCAATTACATTAGGTGATTACAACCCGAAGCGGGAATGACCTGGAAGTGTTAATTCCCAGAAGCACAAGCCTTCCTTTTCTGCAGGACACTGGCTCCGACAGGAAGCTCACACAGCAGTGCTGCTCTCTTGCCATCAGCTCTGCATGGCTGCAACTACACCTCCAGTAATTAATTTCCTTTGGCAGAGGAGCTAATCACCCGCATCTTCCTCAGGTCAAATTGAAAAGCATCAATAATAGTTAACTTACAATGTATGCAAAACTTTCATTTTACTGTAGTACATTACTAAGAAAAAAAGTTGTTTGGATAACAACAGGTTACTAATGTGCAAGCTAAGGCAAATAAAAACGTAACAACATTTTAATCCCGCCCTCACCAAAATCCCACCAAACATATTAGGACGGAAAACAAAAGAGGACAAAGATAAGGTAATTTCTTTCCATTAAAAATCAAGAGTGCAACGTCTATAGTTAAACAACTTTATTAACATAGTCAAGCAGTGATTAACATTCACATCTATGTCACATCATACAAATGTAAATACAAAATTACTACAGTACAATATATATTCTCTGCATGATCCAAAATATTTGGTGGCCCCAAAAAACTCTCTTTAAAATTCAGCAGCTTATCAAAAATTAAAACCGTATTCTATTTAAAATGAAGATCTGTTAGCACAGAGTTAGACTTCAAGAAATACAATTTAGTACAGTTTGAGAAGTTGCAGGATATGTTTGAAGGACACATTCTAACATAGTGTGGCAGGTACAGAAAACATCAGATTTAAAGCTTTTAAGCATAACTCATACAACCTAAGTTGTCAGCAGAAAGATCCAGTTATTTATAACTAAGCAAGTACTACTAAGTTATTGCACCCAATGTTAACATGAATACTAAGTGTAAAACTTTCATAATATGAAGTGATTTACCACATTTAAGCATCTCTTAAGATGATAATCTACCGAGGAAAATTAATTACATAGTATTATCTAATTATTACCTCCATAAAAAAAAAAAACCAATGAATCAGTTTGGTTATATATATATATCACACAGGAAAAGAGTGACAAAAAGATGAGGAAGTAAGTGGAACCTCTTTATGAGGTGGACACTAGGAGGAGACAACACTGCCTTGTAGGCTAACCATGTTAGAGCAGGCAATTAACAAGATGAGACCTGTGAAATAGGTAATTCTGCAGAATACCAAGCCACAGTACAAGAGTGATCTATGGCGAACAAAAACTCTTACTGAAAGGAAAACTACTAACTTTGTAATTAGTGATCTATTATTGGCAAATAGATTTGGCTTGGTTGTTTAATGTACGGAGGTGGGGAAAAGAAAATCAGTTTTAACTTCCCTCAAAATCATGCATACATTCAGCTGCTATGCATCTTTTTATTTCAACACAATATACTCTGGGATACAAACTATAAAGACAGTTGCTGTAATTATGCTTATACCTTACAAATGTATAAGTATAATAATTAGGCATTGAGAATTATCTATATCTATGTAATGCCAACAGGGAGAAGATCTGTATCAAGCCTGAAGTTAGTTTCCAGTTACCTAGAAAGCATATAGGTAAGAGGAGCTAACTTTTATGTGAAACTTAACTTTAACGAGGCTTAGAAGCATTGCCATATTTAATACAGTATGAAATGCACTAGTTGCTATACAATGCTACTGCATGGCATTGAACTAGACAATACTGTTACCAACACAGGCCACTACTGCTCATCTCAATTATCCCAGGGTGTTAACCACAGACCCTAGTTTTCTTAGATTCCAATGACCATGTTATTAAACAGCACTAGCAGCAACAATTAGTGTCCCCCCACCTTGTAATATTTGCAAAAGTAACTCCACAAGAAGGTTGTGTGCACCTGAAGACTCAGAGGAAGGGCTTAGGGTGCAGCTGTGCATGGTACACTCTTCTCTCGGGAAGAATGTTCTTGCACTGGTATCTGTTAATACATTCAATATGAATATAATTAACTGTATGAAGCAAAAAAAATTCACTGCAAAGGTGTTAAATAGAGACAAGACTTTAATACATAATTTAATTCTGGCACCCCAACTTTGTAAAATTTTATGTAGGGAGAAAGGTTCCACTTTTGTATTTTGAGTGTTTGGAAAGGGAGAGGCCCAGAGTCAACTCATTTTCAGTTGAATCTCCATACCAAATGTGGAGAGGTTTTTATTTCTCTCTCCAGTCTGATAAAACAATTGGAGGAAGAAAAATAATCGACTAACTGGGAAGATAATCAACAAAATACATTAAAACAAAACAAAAAAACACCTCACAAACCTCCAAGACTATTAAGTATGATGATCTTTCTTTATAAACATGTCACCAAAGCAAAACGATACAAGGATATTCACCTGAGATAAAACTTGTATCTGAATATTTCATAACTGAGTAGACAAAGCAGTCAGAGCAAAGTCAGCTGAAATTATTTTAAAATATACATCTGACTCTATTTTACAATATATGCAATTTAAGCAATTCAGATCAATGAAAAAGTTTTAACCAAAAAAATCACAGTGTTTATCAATGTTAATTACAAAATGTATGCTACTTGTTTTGTTTTAAGATGTAATGGCTTGGTTAAGTACTCTGAGATCTGAGATCTAAGTTGCATAACAAAATCAAGTAGCAATGACGTAAAGCATCAGAACTGGCTCTAAGGATATTTACAAGTTGGTCATTTTGGAAATAACCAACAAACAATACAAAAGTGATTTTTCTTACACAGTATGAAGTCATTAAAGAGATTAGACAATACAAAAAGCAAAGCCACTTCCCGAGTGAGTAAATGAACACCTGTGGCACTAAGTTCGCTTGCTAATTAATGGGCTGTAACATGAAACTGCCAAGTACGCATTTCAATGACACTAGACACACTTTCTGTTTCCAACTTAGGTTGATCAGCAGCTTTTGTTCTGTTAGAATCCTTCAGAGAGAGAAGCTCAAACAGGAAAAAGAAGGCATATATAAAACAGTAAACACTGACCTCCTGAGGTTCCTACAACATAAAAATATTCAAGTAGAAAATCTCCATCACTCAGCAGCGGCTATCTCTGTAGTTGAGCACACTAAGAGCATTTTAGTATGTAAGGAGCAGATGAAGCAAGCCGTGCTTTGAGCATGCCAAGAGGCAGAAACACTGGAATGTAACAATGACAAACTCACAACCTCATAGACATTTAGGCAACATTCAAAACTATCAACACTGCACCACAAGAATTAAGTTCTTTATATATATATATATATATCCCATGATGTGTTACGTCTCATCAAAATGATAAATGCTAACTCAGCGCTGACCTCAAAAAACTTAAATGGCTTCTGCAAATTCCTGTGCTATATACTATGTTGTCTAAAATATAATATAAATTAAGAAGAAACAATAGCCTCAACAGGGAAAAGCTACATTAGAAAAGAAAACCACTCTAGTTTTAGGTTGTAAGTCATATTTACTTAAGTTTCTATTTTAAAGTTATTAGATTTAGAAACAAATTTACTATAAAGCCAAATATTGTTTTTGAGCTGTATAACTGCTAAACCGGAAATCTATTTTTAATTAGACAGGTAATAAAACTGCCTTTACTTAACAGAGAATTGTTTATCATAGGTCCAGAAAACTTTACTTTGCTTCTTATACACCGATGGACAAATGTGCCTGTTTCTTTATTTCTTACTTATGTGAGACTATCTCCTCTATTAAATTCCCCAAGTCCCCGAAGCACTGCAGGGTACACTACAACCTAAGGGTAAACAGCTATTCCGCTCTAGCTTTAAAGGCCAACTCAGAAGCAAACTTTAAGCTTCCAGTACGGTCATGTACTAAAGAGTCAAATACCACACACCCTTGAGTCTAGCTTAAAAATAAAAAAGGAAAGACTGGGCACTATATATGATTTTATTTCAGGCCCTACAGACTGAAATTTGCAAAGCCAAAAGAAAAGAAAGTAAAAGAACATGTTAAAACAAACATATACACAACAAGAAACCCCTTTTTGCATGCTGCCATGCATGTGAAATGTTTTAAAACTGTATTTAAAAAGTCACACGTGCAGCTCACACTTCAGTGCAATGGCTGTTATCAGTCACTTTACAGAACAGAACCATGCAAAGAGGAGCGACGGCGTATAAAAACAGTTATTCGGTATTTCTGCAATGCAAAGGTGACAAATTAAAATATAAAAAAGCTGTTATGGCTTAACTTTTTTTGCAGATTAAATATGCAGCATTGAAAAATGGAAAGGTGTGGCTTCATCTCTGACCAGCAGAGCTAAAAGGAAAGCTCTCTCCATTTTCCTTCATCATCATGGGATACACACTGCTCAGGCAATCCGAATTAATAAAGATTTGCACTTTCATATGGACATAAGATCAAGTGTACCAGTTAGGGTCTTCACATTCACAGTATATAAGAAAATACACATGGAAGGAAAAGTAAAGGGTTAACTTAACAAGGATTTATTCACAGAAATACATGTAAGTAGAGGAAAAAAAATAACAGAAAAGCCAAACAAATGAAATGAAGAGGATCCAAACCAACTCTCACTCTGTAGCTTTGTATGTGCCCTGTGTGCATATACTTAGGGCACAAAGGGCCACCAACATGCGCCAATACAGTGTAGGAACCCTGCATTACATCATTAACTTAAACATATCTTTAAGATCATGCTTCGAACAAAAATAAAAATAAAGAAATTAAAGGAAAGCGTAGAGGCAATATGTTGAATGGGAATAAACATTGAAATATAGCAATCATGTTTCAACTTCTACAATTGTCTTTATGTGCCAACTAACATTTATGCAGCCTTTTACAGATCTTTTACCATGTAATTTGAAATTTGATAAAGTTACTAGTAGTATATAACCATGCAGAAAGCACACCACACTGACAGCACAGAGGCAAAGATTTTGCACAGGTATATCAGCTTTCCACATTGTGCAGGTTACACACAATACAATATCAATCTTATTCCTAACAGATCCTAAAAAGATATTTCAAGGCCTAGCTGTAAACTACAGTACTTTATATATCTATATTCTTAATAAAAATAAAATCCACAAATCTTAAAAAGGAATTTTAAAATGCAGGGCTATATTGAACTGGTAAACGGCAACCCAAACTGGCGCAACATAGGTAAATGAATACCAACCGCACTCTATGTGAGGCAAGCATGCTACGGTCCCACTAATGTACATCACTTTCAATCACTATGAGCCAGAGCGCATGCCTGAACCTTAAACTGCACCTTAAGATAACGTGTTGGCCTAGAAATTAAATCTAAGAAGTACAACCATGAAATTATATCCACTAACATTTTAATGTAAAATTAGATGTCACCTTTCGTTTGATCCCCGACCCCATTTATTCCTCCCTCCCTGCCCAGCCCGCAAAGGTAAAAGGAGTGGCGCGTTGGCATGTCACAGGGTGCTTCGTTGTTCAAATTTGTTTCCTTTTATTTCCAACTTTTTGGGGGTACCTTAAATTGTAACTTCCAAGAACCTGCTTCTGCTAGGGGAGGCAAGCCGATTTTAACTGTTAGCTTTAAGTAGTTCTTCATCAGCATGCAAAACAAGGCCCCGTAATGTGGGAACATTTATATAAAAACCTTTAATAAAAAGCTACCTTACTGTTGCAGCTTCCCACTATCTGGGGTCCTTTGCTGTGGACCATGGGATTTTCCTCCTCCTCCTTATCCCTAGGCATTGTTTATATGGTTCTTGTTTTGGTACAATTCCCCATATATTCCAGAAAGTACTGTTCTGTGAGTAGACCGAATAGGTTTTGCTTCTTCACATCCAGTGCAGAGTTGTAATTGGAGACAGATTTCCACCCACAAAGGCTCCAGATGTTAAAACATTTCCCAACATCGACTTAATACAGTGACGGCAACACCTCCCTCCCGCCCCTCCCAGTAGGGTTGGGATTGTACTGTATTCCCTACTGGTTTACCCTTCCCCCCTGTAAAGGGTAACATTTTCCCTGGGTGCAGAGGCTCCCATATAGTCTCCAAGACTGACGGACCTGCAAAAAACAAAACCAATTTTATCTTTAATACCTCCCTCTGTTTCAGAGCCAATGGTGCATTAAAATCAGTCCAATAACAATTCTATCTTTAGCAATAAAGAAAGTAGGAAATTGGGCAAATTGACTAAGATCATGCTATGTTCTTCTGAGATTCTCAACAGTCTGCATCAAATATGAAAGCAATCCCACATTGGGAACATACAGAGTATAATGCTTCATTTAATGAACCCTGTCTTGCATAATGTTACTTATCTTTACCTCTTTTAGCAGAATGGCTGATCCTAAATCCAAACTGAACATTTCCTGCATAATGTCACTTTGCTTTCTTAAAAAATAAAATCATAATTTAAGGTAGTCACTTTCCTTTTTATCCAATGTTTAAGAAAACAAACTCTAATTTGACACTACTGGGGTCAGAACATGTGGTAATGTCCAAAAATGAAATTTAATACCCATTTTTTGATGTTCTTAATTAGTTCTCCTTCCAACCCTATTTAATTTGGTATTTTCTATATTCTCAGGCAATTTTATGTTGCTGATGTGAAGTTTTTAAATTGCTAACACAGTTTAATGTAAAGACAGACATAAGAGATCAAGATTATTGAGCTGGCTAAACCAATGTCTGATAGTGGCCCTTTCACAAAAACACTAGCAAACACTCATGTCAAACTTTGGACACTTGGTAAATGTTCCTATGAATCTACAGTGGTTAATTAATCCACCAGTGAAGCACAACCAGCCCTTATCCTCCTGCTTTTGCATGGAAACACAAAGAAGCAAGAATAACGGGCACTGTCCCACTTTTAAATCTAACTAGGAAACAATTATTTCCTACTTCATCCAAAAGCAGGATCATCCGTTAACTCCTACTTGGTGGTGGCACCAAAGAGACGAACTACCAAGACACACTAGCCCAAGACGGAATCTGTAAAGCTCATTCACTGCCCTCTATTGCAGTCTTAGGACCTGGGAAAGCAAATGCTGAAGCCGAGGGCTCATAACTACAGTGAGACAGTGCCTAGACGGTCTGACGTTACAAACTTACTTCTGCTTCCTTCTAGGTTAGGTAACTTAGCTAGTGAATCTTTCTAGCTCAGATTAAACAAGCAGCTAGCAAAAAACAAAATGAACAATCATAACCCTTGTCATATACTTCAACTTAGTAAATAAAATACACATTTTAACACATTTAGTGTGTCCTTTGGCTTTCAGATAGGTCTCAGGGTTGTGTTTAAAACCTGAAAAATTCTACTAGCTCTCTGTGTTGGTATAGTGAGCCGGTGTGTGCAAGGCGAACATAAGAAGCTCTGTTACTATAGCCACACAGTTTAAGTCTCAACAGAACTCGCCAGGGAGCCGAGCTAAGCATGTACACCTGCAGTTGTGACCAGAGACTATCAAGACCAAAAGCCCAAAGCACTCAGCTCTATGCTTCCTCAAACTGAGAGCCTTCCATGAACTCTGAGAGAATGCTGAGTGCCTTACACAAGGGAGTTGAACACCATCCACTCCCAGAATCCAGTTTCACTGTTAAATGTGTTTCCTTAAAGATCATAACATAAATTTGTCCTTGCCGTATAAGATTATAAAGTAAGGCTTCAAAAACAAACGACTTGCCGGGCAGTGGTGGCGCACGACTTTAATCCCAGCACGTAGGAGGCAGAGGCAGGTGGATCTCTGAGTTCTAGGCCAGCCTGGTCTACAGAGTGAGTTCCAGGACAGCTAAGGCTATACAGAGAAACTCTGTCTCAACCCCCCCCCCCCAAAAAAAAACCCTTTCGGCACCCCTCCCCACCACCACTGTAGGGAAAAAGAGAAAATGAGAAGGGTGAAATAATGTATAGATATCAAACTAGTGTACCAACCAGGAGAAGCCATTATTTTTTTTTTTTGGGGGGGGGGGGAAGGGGGCATTATTTGACCACAGTATTAGGTATTTCACTCTGAAAATTTGTAAAACTTGTAACTCACCCCTAGTTGGGACTGCAGCTTGAGTGTACAGGTTAAACACCATAGAAAGCTGCGAGGCGCTCCTTTAAGGGAAGGGGGAACTGCTCAGACTCACCCCTAGTGGGACTGCAGCTTGAGTGTACAGGTTAGACACCATAGAAAGCTGCGAGGCGCTCCTTTAAGGGAAGGGGGAACTGCTCAGACTCACCCCTAGTTGGGCTGCAGCTTGAGTGTACAGGTTAGACACCATAGAAAGCTGCGAGGCGCTCCTTTAAGGGAAGGGGGAACTGCTCAGAGAATCGCCTCCAGTTCTCATCCCCAACTTGGTTCTTAAATCCATGAAGGATCTGCAAAGAGTGAAACACAATTAACTTATCAATAGAGATAAAACCTCAGATCTATACAGCTTTAGAAATCTAACATTATCGATGTTAATCGAGACTTTTATACAGCTCAAAGTAGTAATTCTCAAGCTCTGTTAATTAAGCTCTCTACACCCTTAGACTTCACCTCCATACTCTAAGTTTAAAATTCAGGCAATGTCCTTAGCAACATGACGTGCTCAAGAAATCTCTGATATCAAATTAAAAGAAAGAAAAATCAAACCGATCAAATACAAAACCTATCTAATGGATAAGTTTAAAAAAATATTGCATTATTTCAAATTATACATATACAAGCTTTGGGCTTCTGACTGTAAACATGCTCACTAGGTTTAATAGGAAGTATGTAACAATACTACATTTCAGTATAACAATATTAATATGCAATATAACAATATTAATAATATTGTTATAGCTGAGTACAGACTATAATCAGAAGAGACAACTAACAAAGGAAGAAAATAGCTCAATCTCCGTGAAGGGCACTTGTAGTTTTAACTTCTATTCCAAATCCATCTCAAGAACTTCATGCCATTTTCCACAATTGCAATAGTAAGACAAAATTAGTATTATTAATTGGAAAAAATACTGGCAAATGTTAGTTCTATATCCTAAGATCAAGCCAGGTTTTTTTGCTAAAAATTTAGTTCACACAGTCAATCAATACTGCTCTGAAGAATGTCAGTTTAAAATAAAGAGGAACTCAAACATTTCAACTTAAGTTAACAGTTAACTTTGAGTTAACAGTCAAAAATGCTTATTAGTTACCTTACAGAACATGTCTCTGAGATCATCTTTTGGGTTAATCCATGATGCAACAGCATCACAAAAAAATATAAAATCCTGTAACAAGCAAGAGGCATTTTAGGTTGCTACTATATTTACAAAATTCAGTAAAACACATGCAAAATTCAGAGCCTATCACAACAGACTTAGCTAAAACAAAAACATTTAAAATCAATTACAAAAATTATTGAATTAGAAGTGACTGCTTAGCATTTCTGTTAACTCATCATCTTCTGGTAATTTATGCCACATTAGAATGTGATGTCCTACTGTATTTTGTAAAAAATAAATAAATAAATAAATAAATAATAATAATAATAATAAAAAAAGCAAACCCAGCCTAGCAAATATTTAGCATTGAGAATAGTCTGAAAGTCCTCAGCTCAGATCTCAGCACCTCAGGTTGTCCAGAGTGAGACCCTATTTCCAAAGAACCAACCTGGGTCTGCAGAGATAGCTTAGGATTGCTCTCGTAGAGGACCAAATAACTAACTAGAACCCAACTAATCAATCAACCAACCAATCAAATAAATGCTGAGTATTTAATTTAGGATTCTATATACATGTTTTGTATTTGAGCACGTGGTGTAGAATTCAATGATTTCTTTTATGCTCTTGGACAAACTGGCAGCTGGAGCATTTGATTGAACTCCCATATATAAAATCTGAGGGGTTGGAGACATGGTTCTGCAGTTAAGAGAACTAGCTACCCCCCCCGCCCCCACCTAGGTTTGATTCCTAGCACCTAAATGGCAGTTCATAACCCTATGTAACTCCAGTTCCAGGAAATACGACACTCACTTCTGACTTCCAATGACACTAGGCACAAATAAGGTGCACAGAAATAAATCCAGGCAAAACATTCATATACATTAAAAACAGTTAACTATAACATTCATATACATTAAAAACAGTTAACTATAATTTTAAAAGTTTTTAAAAAATGTTTAAAGACAACATGAGCTTAGGAAATAAAATAGATTAAGCTTTCAAAAGAATTTCAAAGGATTAATCAATATTCTATTTTACTTGCTATTTTTAAGTTCAAATTCAGTAGACAGAAGGCATGCACAAAGTAAATAAATGAGGTAAAGGTGCATGAAAAGGCCTGGTCCAGAAAAAACAAAAAAACAAAAAACAAAAAACAATATAACCTTCCTCTTCCAATCTACAAAGACAAGAAACACGGGCGGTATGCTGCCATGCCTTAGGCCCTCAGGTCAGCCCCTAGATCGCACTTGTTAGAGGGAGAGAACTGACTTCTACAGGTTGTTCCAACTTTCATGTGTGCCATGGCATGTTTGTGTTCATATGCAATAAACAAATGTAATTAAAGCCTTAAAATCTACTCCCTTTAACAATGTCTTAGCACACAGCCCACTGACAACAAAGCCCTGTCAACACCTTACTTGGATTACGCCACTGGGATTCACACTGATCATGGTACAAATCCCACGGAATGCTGAATCTTTTTCTTCATTGTCTCTTATGTTTCTCAGAGAGGTACACCTATTGGATTACAGAATTGAATTTAGTATTTAAAGTAAAAAGCATATTCAACACAATGCTAATAGACAGTATTTAATGGAATAGGCATCACAAGAGATAATGGTTATACTACATTTTCAGGAAGCTTGACTTTCAGAAAAGTTTCTCATATTCCTATATTTCTGACTCATCTCAATAGTGTTAACAGTGAATCTATAAAAATAGACAACTGGTCTTTCTTACATAAACTATCAATCAGCCTGAGACAAAGAGAGCATATTACCGAATTATTTTTAAAAACTGTTTTATGTCTTGTATTCCATTAAACACTACTAAAGATGATTTAAGTTTAAAGACCATCAATTGAAAGAAGCAGAACACAGGCTGTACTGTCACAATATAAACTATTACTATACACTTAGGGTGTAGATGTTTAACTCTGACATTAACAAGCAAGTAAGATTTAATACATAACAAATTTAAACATGTATTTAATGCAATCCAAGTTTCCAAATTAATTCTAAAAGAAATGTAATGCAAGAACCTAAATTTATAAAAATTTGCATGCATCTTAATTTTTCTGGTGGATATTTAAATGCTTTTATGTATAATCAAGCTTTTAAACACAGCAAGCATGTGACAACCTTATCCCATGCAGCCATTAGTTGTTAGCCACAACATAAAATATATATACATGACGATACTACTGAAAAACCTCACAAACCTGATAGGACAAGATTAGTCACATGGTTGGCAATGATTAAGGATTGTGATTTTTGTAACCAACTGAAAATATATCTAAAAGTGAGATAGAGAAAGAAAGAGTGAAGAAAAATGAATTAAAAAAAAAAGATTGAATAATACACACCAGGGTCTTATAAACTGCTGTAGCATGGGGGCCACCTCTTGAGGACAAACGTAACCAAGACGACCAATTGTTATTGCTAAGGTAACGCAATCACGGTTATACACCACCAAACGCCAACCAAGACATGAGCAAATGAGGGGGAAGGAGAAAAAATAAAGAAAAAACAACAAATAACTCAGAAACAGAAACCAACAGAATTTGTGTATGATAATAAACATAAGATCTCACCAGTGCTGGTTATTACCACCCCCTGATGGAAGGGGCAGCAACATATATGGCATACTCTTGGAAAAGGAAAACAAAAGGGATTAAAGTAACTAAAGATTGAGAGAACACCAAAAACCGTCCAGTGTTGTTCATGCTCACCTAAATTTCAAGTATTGGTAAGAGCTGAGTGATTAAGTGAGCGGGTTAGAGGATCTTCATTCAAAGCCACTCAGCATTGCAGAGGATGAATTCTTTCCCCAAGAATTATCAGGAAGTGTGATTACATTTATGCATGGTTTATCCAGACATCAATCTCTGTAGCTGTATTAGTTCAAAATTTCAACTTTTTGTAAGTGATTACAACCTTTAAAAATCACCTAGGGAAATTAATCCAAATTTTGGTAGCTTTTAAGTTAACTTTTCTCAAACTAATGGGACTTTGTTGCTTGTGTCAAAATCAGTTGTCAGACATTAAGTACCATGGTGTTTAATGAATGAAACACTGAAAATTGCTCCAGCATATCAGATTCCACTCTGACTGTCCTCTGATAACTCAGGTTAACAATACACTAGCTTCTAACCACATACAAGATAAATTCTAGTAAAGGAGATAAATTTACATAGTCCACTGTAATGACAGGTGATATGGACTACAGGGAAAAAGGCTTATAAAAGGGCTGATACAAAATAGATAAGACCATAGTACATTATCTGACTTTTAAAAAAACTGAAGTGGGCAAACACTCTCCATCAAAATTAAGGAATTCCTGAAATGTACAAAGAGCTAAAACAGCTGCAACTCAGAACTGCATCTTGCAATTCAAAGGTACATACATGTAAATACATTTATACACAACGGGTAAAATACAAACAGAAAACAAACTATGAGGTAGGTGCTTTAATGGTGTTCTCTCAAAAACTTACAGGTTAACCTTTTATAAAAAAAGGGGGGGGGGTCAGGGGTAAAGAAAAATGTTTAAGGATTACTTGAAGCAAACTACACAGATAATACTAAAATTCAGCAGATTCATATGAAGCAAGAGAAAGAAAACCTATGTTCAAAAGACACAAACTATGCAACATTCTCATTAAACAGGCAAGTATGAACAATCCAATGAGACATGCGAGAGCAGATGATGGTCCATTGAAAAAGTTCAGTGTAGGATATACTAGTTGGAAAAACAAGTACAACACACTAAGGAATTGAGCTCAGGAAATAGTGAGGATATGGTAATTAAGTTGCTAAAATGTATGTTGATTTAATAGCTTAAAACCCATTGTTTTGGGCAAGGAATGAAGAAGTCAGTAATTTATGTAGCCACTTGTGGCAGATGTAACTCCACGAATCTGGAGTGTTTCTCATCCTGATTCATCCCATCAACTTGTATGGCATTATCAGCTATTCTATTATTACTTGGGTGTGATCATGCCAGAGTATTATCTAATAAAGCCAATTTGTTAAAGGAAATATGAAGACATCCACCAGCTGATATCCCACAAGAAACTTCAGCATACATTACACTCAACATTTATTTGCAGTAATGCATTCACATTTAAAGATAAATAGAAACTTTTCTTTAGGTTCAACAATACTTTTTATAATAGCCAAGTATTTCCATTCTGAATGTCATATATAGGTACTGCTTTCTAGGAAGATAAAGATCTCCCAAGATTTCAAAACCACCCTAAACACAGTTTTCCAATAGAGAATGTAATTTACTTTGAACTAAACAGTACCCATACAGTCAATCAGCCAGATAACTGTTCCATAATTAAGATTTCCTTCCATACCAATAAACATTATAAACTTTAGTTACTTGAGGGTAAACTGTGTAATTAAAAAATATGAAATTAAAATGTCTGAAAACTTTCATATTTAGAAAACCTTATTTTAATCTTTATCTAGCGATAGTGGTAGTACTCACATTAACTATGAAGAAAGTACTAGAATCATTACCTCAGCATATAAAGAAAGAAATGTCCCCAAACAAAAATGAAACTTAAATATTAACTAGCAACAGTCAGAGAGAGTGGAGGGAAAAGGATGGACCCCCTACGTGTGCTAGTGTATGGAAGGCATTCTTTAACACCAACATGCTTTCTATAAACGCAGAAGACAAACAAGCCTCTGAAGAAAAACCCCACCAGGAACCACTTAAGTTCCTGGTTTAAAAAGATTTTAGGATGAAATACAAAAATACATACATATGCCATTTGTAGCCAATCAGTTGCTGAATATTACAATCTGGTTTTGGCCATATAAAAATTACTGACTCAACAACTGATCTTATTTATTATTTTTTATTGTATCTTAGCAAAAATACATTTTAGACAGCACTAAATAAGAATTAGTAAAAATTTTTTTCAATGTTTCTGTAAACTGGCTATGGGACATAGCTAAACTAAGACATTATTATCAAGAATTCAAATACACGGCAAACAGTCAGCAGCTGGGCTTTCAAAGCTTTGCTTTGCTTCCTCTATGCATCTCAGTTTAAAGTCAGGAAGCAAATCATTTTCCCTTCGCCGCTCCAGTCCCGTGGTACCTGTGTTCTCCAACAGCGTCTTTGGGGTGTTGGGTCTGTTAATGATCTCCACAAGCTGGTGCAATACCATGGGGATGTAAGGCTGCATCTCTATACCTATTACGTCACAGGAAGAGAGAGCAACGAGACACTTCAGACACTGTCACTAACACTCGGCTTCCCTTGTAACTGTGAACAAGTCAGTCAGTCACTCTCCCTTCCTCCCTCCCTCCCTCAACTCACACAGAAACTTAAAAAAAATCAAAAATAAGGCAGAACGGTGATGAAGATGATTAAGGCATACAGCTCAAAGGAAAACAATCTCACCCATTTGAATTGATATTTCCCCAATCGCCCAGGTGGCATTGTTGCAGACTGAAATAAACTCTGGATTTAGATTGGTTCCCAATATTGGCATGAAATCAGCTAGGAAAACAAAAACAACAACAAAAGAATGAAATACAGCTATGCAGTACACTTGTCAACAGCAAGCTTTTTACTTTTAGAGGAAATCTAGATAGAAACTGAAATCAAAGCTAAAATAAGTTTTATAATAAAACAAACAATACAGTATCAATTCTGAAACTGATAAAAATATGAAAATAAGTATCTTTAAAGGAGCTGGTAATACTTTCTTTAAAACTACAAGAGGCAGCATCAAGCTACTGAATTTCCACGAGGCTTCAGTATTAAGTACGCTTCAGGTAGCAGTTCACTATTGCACTTACTTTTACCTTCTGTGTCTGGATGTGTGCCTGACTGCCTGCCTATGTGTGTCTAGACGCGCACACCTCCCCCCATCAACACTAGTAATACTAATCTATGTTAAACAGAATGTCTACATACTGTACAACTCCACAGACAGCAAACCTAATTCAGGTTGAGAACCACTATCAATTTAATAACCATTGTGGTTGATAATATCACCAAAAAGAGGGACAGCTACTTTCCAAATATCTTCTAAAGAAGTATAAAAAAACTGGAGCCAGAGAGAAAAATAGCTCAATGTCTAAAAGAACTTGCTGCTTTCTGAGAGGACCAATATTCAGTTCCCAGCAGTCATATTAGGTGGCTCAAATTGTAACTAGCTACAGGAGACACTGTCCTTTGGCCTCGTTGGATGTGTCTACAAACAGTCTACTAATGCATGCTGGCATACACATATGAACATCAATACAAATAATCTTTAAATAAAAACAAACATATACAACCATCTATGAAAACTTTAGAAAAACCAACCAAACAAACAACAAACTCACAAAAAAACCCTGATAAACCCACAGACCTCTACTCTAAAGCCTGGAATCAAATTGAAGCTTAGTGTCTAGACTTAACTGTTAATTTACAGCAAATACTGAGAAATGGAGTGTGTGTTAAAGGCATCAGAGGTGGGATCAGTACACTAAAATGACTGTAAACTCATGACAAAATCTTGGATCCTTTTAGCAATGAAAAACCATTACAAGAAAGAGACTTAAGAGTTAAGTTCGAAAATAATGAGTTTACATCAACAACATGGTGGCAGCCAAAGTACATGACCTGAAACTGAAAATGGGCCCTCAGACAAAGTTATTAAATTAACAGGCTGGCAAGCCAAGGACAGGTAAGATTCTACACAGAGCCTTACCCACCTAAGACATAAATGCATTGCTTTTGATAATGCATATTCCACAATGGGTAAGGAAGGCATTCTTGTCAGAACAACCTAAGACAAGTCCAGTCTTATTTATGCAGTCATAAGTGGAGAGCTTTAGGAGCTGCCTGGCAGGAATCTGACATTAGGTATTTTCTTAGGCTAGAACAAAGAAGTAGACTTCAGGCATGAAAATGACTTTGGGCTAGAATAGGGAAGTAGGCTCAGATATTTTGGTCATCCTGATAAGCCCTTAGAAATAGTGATTATTGGTGTTTATTGTCTTGCTTGTTCCTTGACTATCTGCATCTATTGTATTGCTAGTTCCTCAACCTAGAACTGATCTTAATACTTGCATGTAATTAAAATGGTATAAAAGCAAATGGGAGGGGGGATGGGACAGGGGGTTTATGGGGGCGGGGGGAATGGGACGGGGGTTTATGGGGGAGGGATGGGACGGGGGTTTATGGGGGGGGATGGGACAGGGGGTTTATGGGGGAGGTGGGAAAGGGGGTTTATGGAGGGGGGATGGGACAGGGGGTTTATGGGGGGGGATGGGATAACATCTGAAATATAAATAAATAAAATGTCCAATAAAAATATTATCATTAAAAAAAATCATGGTCTTTGCATCTATAAACAACAAGCAACACGGAAAACATGGCTTAATGAGTATCACCAAAAGGTTTGTTACACATTTATGTAAGTAGCTTCTCATTACAATGTATTATAATTTAGAGTACTAAGTCAAAACTTGAACGACTTAACATATCATTGACATTATTTAAAATCTAGAAACAGTTAAGATTCAAAAGCATATTCCTACTGGGTGTGATGGCACATGTTTAACCCCAGTGCTGGGAGGCAGAGGCAGGAAATCTAGGCCAGTCAGAACTACATAAGAAGACAAAAACCAAAACCAAAAAACAAATTCATATTGTTATAAGTTAATGCTACATTAATTAAACAATTGCAACCTAACATTCTTTATAAACTGATACTATTCAAACACCCCCAGATACAGTGGTAATTCAGTAGATGTTAAAGGAAATGACACAGTTCCCCCAATCCTGTAAAGTGTGCACTTTTTTTAAAAAGATAAAATAAACAATTAAAACAGATAGAACACCTCACAGCCAAAGCAGAAAACATCCTTACCTATACAAGGCTTAACATGCTGAAAGCAAGCTTTAGTCAGATCACCTAGTAATGCGAAAGAACTCTGCCGAACTTCGGGCATTTTATCCTGTAAGAAGTAAGAAGAAATTAACTTCTTGTAACAACAAAGAAGCAGGTTCCAAGTCACCCACTGGTACAAGTCTTTAAAAGTCTTACCTGCATGCACTGATACATTAGTGTTAGGATGTTACTTCGGGCCACTAGCTGCTCAATGTTGCCTCCCAGGCCTTCAGCCAGGCCACTGAGTAAGTCAAGAGCCACAATCATAAAATCTTTATCTGGAGCTTCATATTGCTCTGGTTGAGCATTGTTTAGCTGAAATTAAATATATTATCTTTATTGCTGCACACTGAAAAAGTATACACACACACACACACACACACACACACTCATTATTTATACCTATCTCTAAGAAAAGTTTGACAGTGAGGAAGGAGAAAATAACTTAAAAAAAAAAAAATGTATATACACACATACCATGGCTTGTGCTAGAGTCTTCTGTACTAGGTTTACACAACGCTGATATACAGGTTCACAATACGGAAGGAAGCCAGACTGCAAGGCTGTGGCAACAGATGAGAGGCACTAAAAAGAACCAAGCACACACACTAAGTTTTAGATACAGTAGAGAATACAAGTGCTTTAAAGCAAGTAAAAAGGTCTCATTTATGAACTGATTCTATAATGCTATCATGGCAGGCTTATCTTCTTAAACTTGATTCATAGTAAATTTGTCAATTCATCAGATAAGAACTTAACCTAACACTGTATCGGGTATTATAAGTAATCTACATATGATTTAAACTGTACACAACGTGTAGAGGACATGTACACGTTTGTGTATAACAAATATGACATGTAACTTGAACATAACAACAGATTTTTGAGTTTGAGGACGTAAGTCTGTCAGGTAGACTATTGTGCCTATGGTACAGTAGTGGCATGACTGTTAACAAAATAACCAATTACTTTATAATTTCATCAGAGGCCTGTTCTGCAGGAACATACTTCATACTCGGTACCTAGGCTAAGTAGTCATAAATTAATGATACCTTTAACCTTGGACAGAGAAGCTTCTTTTCTTGCATTGGGAAGCAGTCAAAAGCTGAGTATGACTTCTGAATGCTCAGCCCTAAATGAGCTATATATAACCCCACTCCAAATTCAGTGAACATCAAAGAAGAGGGGTTAGGAAGAAGATAAAAGATGGAGGGTGAGGAATAGTGCTAGGATATGCTGTCTTCTGGATATGACTCGGTCATTACACTCAGGAACTCACAATGGCACAACATCAAGCTAGTCAATATTCTAGAACAGATGGGAGGGGACTGTGAGGGCCACCCCTAGTTGGTAACTGACAAAACTACTAAACAACAGGATAAGCAGTTTTCTTTAGGGGTGTGGCCTCTGGTAGGTAGCTCATGTTCTAGTAGACAGTCCCATACCCACGAACATACAGGAAGTCAATATTAACTAGAATCAACAGGTTATTTATGAAAAAACAAAACAAAAAAACAAAACAAAACAAAAAACCCAAAACCAAACCAAGATATGGTGATATACTCTTTTAATTCCAGACCCTAGGAGACATGTACTTTGGGTGAGTGGTAGGGTGGGTGGGTGTTGCAATTTTAACAGTGGGAGAGGTAATTTGGGTTAAATATGACCAAGATACATTCTACTGTCAAAAAACCAAATTCTGCAAAAAGCAAGTTATATGCCTATTCTACAACTCAACAGAAATTGTTCTGAAAAACTGATATTTTACCACATATACACATTTTGGTTCAGGATATGTATGTCTGTGATTAAATGACACTGTCAGAATAACTAAACATCACCAGGTCAGTATACCTCGAGTAAAGGGAAAAGATCTTTGTCTTCATCCTTTAACATGTTCCATTTCTGGATCAGAGGAGGCATTAGCATCTGAATATATTCCTGTTTACAGTAATGAAAAACAAAAGGCTTCACCATTTGCAGACATGTCCGTCTTACGTCTATGTAAATTAAAACCCGTCTGGAGCGACTGTGCTGAATTTTCACATTTTAAGACATACTCTTCATAGTTCCCTTAACCTTTTTTTTCTGCTCTGTCTCCACCTTTTAATTCATATGACCCTGATTTAAAGTAATCTATATCTTTTATAAAAGAAATTGTGGTATCAGTAAGTACCGTAATTCCATCAAAACCCACTAGTCCTCCCCCCGCCCCCAACAGTCTTACTATGCAGCCCTGGCCTGGAATTTACTATGTAGTCAGAGCTGGCCCCAAAGCCTGAGATCCATTGACCTCTGCCTCCCACGTGCTGGTACTAAGTTGTGTCATCAAACCCAGCATCATCTGTAACTTGTTAAATCACAAGTTTTAAAAAAAAAAAAAAAGATTTATTTATATATTTTATGTATATGAGTACACCACTGCTCTCTTCAGACACACCAGAAGAGGGCATCGGATCACATTACAGATGGTTGTGAGCCACCATGTGGGTGCTGGGAATTGAAACCATGACCTCTGGAAGAACAGCCAGTGCTCTTAACCACAGAAACATCTCTTCAGCCCAAATCACAAGTTTTATTCTCAAGTGATAAACTGTTTTGGTGTGGGAAGGGCTGGCTGTGGCCTATAACATGACTTGTTTTATAATATCACATTAATTAAACAAAAGGTTAAAATGTGACCTAACTCCTCAACTAACCAAACCAGCCAATATCAAAGCAAAATAAAAGCAAACCTACAAAGCGTCTTGCTTGAATTTTGAGCATAATTTAAAACAAGAGTGAGTTACGATTACTAATAACACATTTCCTACAGTGACCATATACCTTATCAGACAGTCATCAGCAGAGACATTTGACTCAGCTTACGTTTTAGAAAGCACCACAGACAAGACACTCTGCACTGCTGTTCAGCATTTCAGCCTGTCCTTTCCATTCTGTTTCATATAGTAGACCCCTAATGCCCTGCACACTCTGAAGAGGAAGTAACGTGAACAGATGCAGCATCTTTGAAGGCAGTGTTAATGAAATGGTACTTACAGGGAACTACGTAAATGAGCAAATCCAGAGTATAAAATCTACCATCTTTACTCCGGACACTTTAAACTGTGTTCATGATATGCTATTACTAATTTCTGTACTAACCATAAGCTTATTTGAACTGCTACCTCTTTAAGATTTATATTTTCAAAGGTGGAAAAGCTCACTGTTCATACTTTCCAGTCTTTTTACTTTGGAATATTCACTATGCATTGATTGCAGCTTATTGTAATGTCCCCATAGCAGTCACTCTCAGGGCCTTACTGGTTTGTTTAAATGATGTCCCACTGAATCTGCCAGGGTCCCTATGGCATCATACAGAATGAGCAGGTTCTTATGCTGGTATTTGCTGAAGGCGAAGACGAGGGTATCGAGTATATAAGCAAGGTAAGGGACAAGCTCTGTACAAGCCTCCTCTTCTAATGTAGCGAAGGCACTACAATTAGAAAAACAAACAAACAAAATGAAAAACAACAAATGAAGTCTCAGTCCGTAGATGATTACACTTTACATCATATATATCTCACTGATTCACTCTGTATGCTTACTTTGGGTTTAAAATATTTTTCATTAAAAATTATTTATGTGTAGATGCTCGAGTCTGTGTACGTGGCACCATGTGTGTGCAGGAGCTCTTGACAATCATAACAAGCATCTAATTCCTGAAATGGAATTATAGATGGTGGTGAGTAGACATGTACTGCTGGGAACTGAACCCGGGCCCTCTGTAAGAGCAGTTCAGTGTCTGTAAGTGTTGAGCCATCTCCCCAGCTCAACCTCTCTCTTTCTAAAATTTAAAGACAGGGTCTCATTATGTAGCTCTGCTGGCCTTGAACCACTTTGTAGCCACTGTGGCATTGAACACAGAACCACAACCTGCCTCTGTACCTAAGTTTGAGACTAAAGCTGGCACCACTACAGCTGGTAGTCTAGACTAGCCTCAAACTTGCTATGTAGCCCAGAAATGACCTGGACCGATCCTCACCTTTGGTCTTGACATGACAGGCATACATCACCATGTCCAAGTCACGTCCTGAGGATGAAGCCCAGGACTTTATGTATGTTAATAAGCAGTTACTCTACAAATGGAACAACATCTTGGCCTTAGTTTTCCTTTCATTTTTGTTTTGTTTTATTTTTGTTTTTGATACAGGGTTTCCTTATTTTTTTTAAAAAAAGATTATTTTATTTATATGACTACACTGTAGTTATCTTCAGACACAGCAGAAGGCGGCATCGGACCCCATTATAGATGGCTGTAAGCCACCATATGGTTGCTGGGAATTGAACTCAGGACCTCTGGAAGAGCAGTCAGTGCTCTTAACCACTGAGCCATCTTTCCAGCCCCTGATACAGGGTTTCTATGTGTAGCCCTGGCTGTCCAGGAACCTGCTCCATAGACCAGGCTGACTTCAAATTTAGAGATCTGCATACAAAGGAATATGTCCTCACTGCCTGGTTCCTTTTTCTAAAAATGTATTTCTTTGTTTTATTTATGTGAGTACACAGTACAATGCCCCATTATAGATGGTTGTGAGCCACCATGTTGTTGCTGGGAATTGAACTCAGGACCTGGAAGAACAGTCAGTGCTCTTAACTGCTGAACCATCTCTCCAGACCATTAAAATACTTTTTAGAAAAAAAAAACACTTTAGATGATGGAATGAGGAAGAAATCAAAGGTTTATACCTTTAACTAAGAGTCCCATTTTGTTTAGTTAAAACCATTAGTAAAAATATTTCTGAGCACCCATGAAATGGCAATGTGTAAACACTCCAGAGCCAATTAGTGCTATTAATATTTAACCAACAAAACCTAAATTTCCCATCATAACTGCAGCATTTTGTGGTATAAAAATCTCTGGTTCGAAACCAGGCTCCCATCTTTATAATGGACACTGCGTTATGTATCTGTCCTACCTGCAAGCAGCTTCTTGTACTCTCTTGTTGCTATCCAGGATACGCTTCAGCAATTCTGTCATTAATGGCTTCAGGTATGTATCTGGTGGCTGGCTGACTACCCAGTGTGCATAGCGGCTAAGAGTCCAGCAGGTGATGGAACGAACAAGAGCCTTTTTATCAGAGAGGCACTGAATAAGGTGAGGAATGAGCTCGGGCAGATATGGAATCATGCCTTGCATGCAACCTAGGAAAGAACAGCAATCTTTCAAAAGTGCTAAACTCAAATGTATATAGAAAGAACATGGCATCCATAAAGAAACATTTAATGTATTTCCAGTGCTACAAATAGAAAAGCTGACACCAAACTATTGAAAAGTAACAAATCAGAGTTAATTGTTCCCAGGTATCTTAAAGGAGGTTAAGATTTTATTCCATTTTTTTTTGTCATAAAATTTCTGGTTTTCAAAAGTGACTATAAATATTTTGTGACAGATATAAAGATAGGACATAAAATAATGATGACAAGTTCCTAGATAATGTTATCAAATTTCTAGATTTACCTGGGGAATAAAGTTATTTTACAAGAAATAGCCCTCATGCATCTGATTTCTTTTAGTTTCATTTACTATGACAAAAACACACATACAGCATATGGTCGAAATAGCTGGCTGGGATCAGACGTAAGTCTGCAATTGTTTATACCTAGTAGAAGCTTACCTTAGGGTGGCTTCTGAACTCAGCCATCTCTTTAGTTGTGTGGACTGATCTTGTGTACCACATCTGGCATTGCAAGCAGAGCCAGGAAGTACGTAAATTTAGGGCCAAGTCTCAGCTTACTTAGTTAACAACTCCTCACAGTAGCTTAGCCTTATTAATATCTATCAAAAACCTTGTAATTCAAGCTGGACTTACCTTCAGCAATTGCTCCTAAAACCAGGATACCAGATTCTTTTACAACCCATTCATGATGGAAAAGCAATTCTTTCAAAAGTGGCAAAATGTGGGGCAAAAGCTCATCACGATAAACATTTGCCAGAACGTCGAGAGCAGCAGCAGAACATTTTCCTGAGGAAATGAAGATTGTGACAGAATTAGCCAATTTACTAAAATACTTTTTTTTTTGTACTTGATTACAGAATTTTCCTATATCCTTTTGGAAAGTCAAATGTTCTATTCAACCCAATGCTTCTAAAAGGCCATGGCTATTGTTAAAATTCCATGACAAAATGTACTCACTTTAAGCAAGCAAACACAAGGTCACACTTAAGACTGAGTTCTACCTGGGGCCAGGCCTGGTGGCTTATGTTTACAACCCCAGCATTTGGGGAATCTCTCAAAAGCCAGCCTGCTTGACACTGAGTTCCAGGTCAGTTAAGGCTACATTATACCCTGTCTCAAAAATAAAACTAATGAGTAAACAATATACAAAATACAAACTGAGTTCTATATAAGGGTTCTAAGTAGCCGTTAATTGGGAATCAAGTCTATCATTTCTTATTTGGGAGTTAAACAAGTATAAATTAAAAGTAATTACCATATAAAATAAAAAATGGCAGAAATTTTTTTTTTTTACAAAGGACTATAACCCAGCTAAGATTTCATTAACAAGATAATTAAAATAATAAGGATATAAAGCATAAACTTTTTTCAATATGAACAAATATGAGCAAATAGTTGATCACAAACTTTAGTTAGCAGCAAAAATTCTATATAATAGTAAAAGCTGCTATATTCTATATAATAGTAAAAGCTGCTATATTCTATATAATAGTAAAAGCTGCTATATTGCCAACAATAAACACTTAATCTGATAGAAAGTCTTAATTATACAAATGGTAGATTTGCATAAATGAATAGCATACAGGCAAACAACAGAAGAAATTTTCTGTGTGCTGAAGATACTCAGAAGAGTAGCATACTATATATAATCTGGTGTCAATTTTAGAAACTTGGCATTTCCACTAAAAGGCTCAATAGGATTTTCCATATGTGCAAATAGCTCCTGGCAGGGCACGAAGGTAAATGGGATATAAGCACTTGCTATCAGCCCGTCTATCTTCACCGCTCTTCAGGAGTCCCTTCTTACCTAAGGTTACTGGAATGATTACATGTGATGTGCACAAAGTCTCTGGCACAGTGCATAGCAAATAAGACATCTAAAAGCTTTAAGATTACACGTACGAAATTAAGCAGGCAAAATAGAAATTATGTACTCTAGGGTGACACAGATCACAAGACAATCATAAGTTATTAAAAATTCCAACACTTTAAATTAATAAGGGGTGAGTCCATACCAGGGTGTTTTAGTTGTAGGGGTGTCTAGTAATGTATGGGGACACTGCTGATTGCCATAATTTGTATGTAAAAAAGCAGCATATTATAATGTATAGGACAATCCTCAAAAAATGAAATTATCTGAACTCAAATGTGAATAATGTCAAGGGTAGGAAATCCTAAACTAGAGCAGCGGGGTTTAAAAACAAGAAAAACCAAAAGAAGAGCCACAAGCCGAGGTTCTCACCACGTGGGTACCACACTGTGGCGGCTAAGGGCATCTTTTAACCAAGGAAATAAATGGCATTTCAGTATATTAAGCTAGAGGCAGTAGCATGCAGTCTTCCTTGACATGTAGATCCAATTATTTTGTAAAATTAGAACTAGTTTTTAGAAGACTCGCCATGATCTAGTCTATGGCTGAAAAAGAATGTGATAAGGGCCTCCAGGTGGAATTCCAAGGCTTCAGTCCAAACCAGGTAAGCAAGCAGGCTGCTACTCTTCAATTAAGAGCGAGTGTGGGCACCAGACTGGAGAGATGGCTCAGCAGGTAGTTTGCTGCTCTTGCAGGACTGGGGTTCAATTCCCAGCACTCACATGGTAGCTCATAACCACCTGTAACTGCACTTTCAGGGTATCTGATGCCCTCTTCTGGCCTCCTCAGGCACCAATCACTTGATGTAGAGACATGCAGGCAAACACTTAAACCAAATAACAGCAACTTAAAACAAAAACTGGGACATGGGTCAGAATGCCAGTTCTACAGGTGATGAGTTTTCAGGTTTGTCAGGGAGGGAGAAAACAAAATGGAGAACCTCCCTATTCTTAATGCCAATTATATCAAGCACACAAAAACTTGCTGGGAAGACAGGAGAAGCCTTTTAAATAATGCAATGATGTTCAGGGCACAGTAATGGTGCATGGCAGTAATCTATGCACTCAGGAAACGAAAGGCAAATGGACTGATATAATTTAGAGGTCAGCCTGGTCTAGACAGTGAAATCCAGACCATCCGGGGCTACACAGTGAGACTCTGACTAGGAGAATAATCCAACAAACAAGGTAAATATGATGATCATTAATTACAAGAACATGCTATAATGAAAATAAAAACCCAAGATTCCTAGTTATATTCATTAGTGACAACAGGACAAGCGACATGAACATGAGAAACAGACACTGGTGCTGGTGTGGGAAGTACATCGGTGCAGCCCCATGAAGAGCATGCTGTGGTCAGAGTCCCATGGCCCAGTGGCCTTGTACTGAATACATTTGCCAACAGAAGAAGTCAGTCCACATAAAAACCTGGACCTCAACATTCATCGAGCACTACTCCCCACACCAAAATGGGAAACACAATGCAAGTATCTTCCAACTGATACAAGAAAGAACTATGGATACAGGCTACAAAGTGGATGACCCTTATCAGACTAAGTAAAAGCTGGCCAGGAACGGCTAAGTAGCAAATCCTCACTTACTCAGGTTCCAGTCAGAAATTGTATCGTCATCATCAATTTCATCATCGTCGTCCTCTTCCTCCTCAATCCCATCCTCCTCATGCTGCTGAGCCACTGTCCTTGAGCGATGAAACCGTGGCCGAATATCCTGCTCACTATCAGGGATGGTCTCATCTTCTTCAACATCACCCTGTAGTTGTTTTAGGCAGAAACCTTCAGTGGCTACTCTACTTTAAGCTATTAATACCAATGTAAGTAAAAGAACCAGAACACTATATGGGTTGAGTCACACACAGGATTCTGGAGTTTATTTCCTGAGTGAGAACTACTCCCGTCTGCAGTAAACAGGTCCCTGGGAAAGGGACAATGAAGTACATGACACTTGGTAACTTAATAGGACCTGTCAACTATTACTTGGTACAATAAGACTAACCTGAATCAGATTCCCAGTGTATTTAAAATAAACCTCAGAGAGAATAAGATGGAGTAAAAAAAAAAATTTACAAACAACAACTACCACCCCCCCCCAAAAAAAAAACTCCAAATAAAGAAAAACCAAAGTCACTGTCAATTAAGGTATGACTTATTGCCATGAAAATTCATCATGCTTGTTCTATCTAGGAATATTTGAAGTCTACTATATGTAATAAGGAGTCTTTACATAGGGTCTATTCTAAATAAACATCCTACTGATCAAATTCAAAGCTTTATTATCAATATAGATATTATCCTCCCTAGTCAGAGAATGGTTTCCTTACCTTAAGCAGGATAATATCTATATCTGAGTACTTCATGCCATTCACTAACACAGGAATCAACCTAGAAAGAATTCATGAAACAAAGATCTAAATACTGACAGTTTTAAGTTTTCTTTAACAACCTTATCTATACTACTTAAACCAACAAGAGGCAATATAGTCTTTCAGAATATCCAGTGCTACATCACTGGCCCCTCCTCCCCCAATAACTCAAAGAATACAAACAGGATAGGTTTAAGAAACTTGGGCCAGCCGGGCAGTGGTGGCGCATGCCTTTAGTCCCAGCACTTGGGAAGCAGAGGCAGGCAGATTTCTGAGTTCGAGGCCAGCCTGGTCTACAGAGTCAGTTCCAGGACAGCCAAGGCTATACAGAGAAACCCTGTCTCGAAAAAAAAAAAAAAAACAAACCAAGGAAGGAAGGAAGGAAGGAAGGAAGGAAGGAAGGAAGGAAGGAAGGAAGGAAGGAAGGAAGGAACGAACTTGGGCCAGCCAACCTCAACGCTCAAAAGATTCTAAAATTGAAGACCAAAATAAGTAAACATTGCAATTAAGCTTATCTGTCTAGGTAGGACTTCAGGACGGTGTTCTGACTTCCACATGCCTGTTCTGGCACCCGTGGATTCGCCCCCCCAACGCAGGAACAAACTATTCTCATGTTTTTGAAAAGGTAATTCTGAAAGCCTACTGATAGCGATAATAAAGCGGCCACTTTGGAAGTCTGTGGTGTGAGGACGAGCGCTGAGAGTCTGAGTGTGTTGAGGACAAGCAGCACCGAGTGCAGGGTACTTACTTAGGCAGATGTCTTACAAGTACATCTTTGCATATTGGCTGTTCAGCCAAAGTCAGCCAGAATTCACAGGCCTCCAGAGCTACATTCTCATCTTGGTCTTGGGTCCTCTGCAGCATGTACTGTGAAGAGAATCCATACTGTTCACCAGCTTCATATGGACCAGGAATAATAAATTTAGCCCCGATGCCTTACACTGTAAATCACGATTTCCAACCTGTGCTTCTCTCTCTTTTTTAAAGCTCCCTATGTGCCTCTAAAACAAGGTTAAAATTTAAGAACCACTGCGTAAGAATGAAGTTTTTATTTGTATGCATTATTGATCAGATTCTATGCAGGGGCACAAAAGGAAACTGCTATATTTTCTGACATGTCAATGCTAATCAGAGAAAAGCAAAATTAACTCTACATACCTTCCTTAAAATAAAATAAATAAAATAAAAATAAAACAAAAACTTGTTATTTAAAAATAACAAGCCGTGTCTTGTAGACAGACTACTTTCTTTCTTTCTTTTTTTTTTTTTTTTTTTTTGAGACAGGGTTTCTCTGTGTAGTCCTGGCTGTCCTGGAACTCACTCTGTAGAACAGGCTGGCCTTGAACTCAGAAATCCGCCTGCCTCTGCCTCCCAAGTGCTAGGATTAAAGGCGTGCGCCACCACTGCCCCGCTTTTTTCCATATTTTAAAGTGATACATAAATCAATCACTTTAACTTGGAAAGGCAACAGATTTTTCCCCCTTTTGTTTTTGTCTTCTGCATAGGATCTCAGCAATTGGACTCACACTTAAGATCCTCCCCTTCTGTCTCCAAAGTGCTGGGGCCACAGGTATGCACCACTAAATCCTAGCTCTAACATTCCTAAAGTACAATTTGTGGTTTCAATAGGATGTTTTACTATGACCTCTGAACATACCAAGCTGAATTCACTCATGCAATTTCCCAGTATATCTGGGACTAGAATCAAAGTCAATTGATATATTTCTAGTACACTCTCTGTTTTGGACTGAAACACACTACATGGCAAAATATGGAAACCATCTCAGGCCTGCTCTACTACCTGTCAAATATTATGCTTCAGAATACTGCTGAATAAAGTATTACACAATAATAAATTAGGCTCCTTAGGTGTGACCTACACCAAGTTATAAAAATTTTAACTTTCTAATTAGCTTCAAATTCTTAACCTATTACAGCTGACTTCTGAGACAAAACAGACTCAAAGACATAACTTTTATACTTCTGGTTTGTTGAATCCAGCCAGAGTTTTCCTGTGCAATCCCTGCTGTCCTGGAACTCGCTCTACAGACTAGGATGTGCTCTACCACCAGCTTGCCAATGTCTGTCTGTATTAGAAACCTCAACCTTCCAGTAAGTCACAAAGTCACACAAATCATAGTGATAATGAAACTACAAACTGATAATTCAATTTTTAATTTTATTTTCTAATAATCCAAGAATACATAACCTAATAACCCCCAAATACCCGTAACTTGGCATACCATTTTTAATGAGAATTTTCTAGTTATGATGATCAGAACCTAGTCTCTATCTTTAAATAATTCCTCCAATAATATCTTAAATTCCACAAAAGAAAAAAATGACCAATGAGGATTTACAATTTAAAAACAATCATATCTATTTTATGTCTCGTCCCTCAAAGGTGTCAGAGAAAATCAGAAAATATCATCTTTACATTACATACTTTTGCCAAATACTTCTCTTAAGAAAAAGATGAGGTAATAGTGTGTGTGCTCTGGTTACCTCGACTATGCTGTGCATGTGAGGAAGCAGGCGGTCCATTCGGACCTCCAGCAGCATCACCAGCGCCCGGCACACGTTCTTCCGCACCTCTGCTTCTTCATCCCCAGCCAGTGCAAACAGGTTCTGTGTACAAGAAGCACATTTGCCCTCCTGGTTTAACATCCCCCATGTATTCAATAAAAATGGTTTATTGTTATATAAACGCTAAGGTAACAGGTACAAACAGCTGAGCTGGAAGCCTGACATAGAGCAACATGACAGCTGAAGGCAGGGAGACCTTAAAGCTCAAGGCCAGAATGAGATCCTACAGACTTTGCTTCAAAAAACAACACACACACACACACACGCACACACACACACACGCACACACACACACACCCCCAAAACCAATAAACATTCCCCTAAGCCCAGAATTGCCTTACAAACAATTAATGATAAAAAGTCTCCTTGTGTATTGCTGGCTAACCTGGAACCTTATGTAGAGAAGGAAGGCTAGCACGGAACTCATGGAGATCCACCTGCCTCTGCTGCCCAAGTGCTAGGATTAAAATATGCATCATAAGAACATGTATTTAAAAGTATTTCTTTTAATTATGTGTATCTGTATGTCTGGGGGTTGCACATAGTACAAATGCCCATAGAGGCCAAGAGGGTCTCACTCCTTGGAGTTGGAGTTAAAGGTGGAGTCATCTGACGTGGGTGCTGGGAATCAACTCAGGTTCTCTAGATTAGAGTGGTACATGCTCTTGACACTAAGCCATCTCTCCAGGCCTAAAACAACATTCTTAATGACAGCCTGTTTTTGTGTGCAGTGTATATGTGTGTGATATAGGTAAGTACATGTGTGTGTGCACATGGAGACCAGAGGTATCCCACAGCCAAAATATACTACATCATTGTCGTTGTCATCATCATCATCATTTTAATTAGGTGAGCTCACTCACTGAATCCAAAGCCTTACCAACTCTTCTGGACACTGCCTGGATATCAAGCTTAAGGGAACCCCCCCCCTCCTTTAACCAACCCCAGTGCTGGGGTTACGGGCACAAAATGCCATGCTTGGCTTTTTATGCTGAGTGCTGGGAATCTGAGCTCAAGTCACTTTACAGACTGAGCCATCTTCTTAGCTGTTCAGCTGTACTTTAAAGTAATTTTTTTAAAGTTCTTTTAGATTGCTGGATGTGCAGTCCTAGCAGTCTGAAAGCAGAGGCAGAAGTTCCAGGCCAGCTTAAGCTACAGAGTCAGCCCCTGTTTCAAAGAACCAACCAACAAACTAATCAAACAAACGAATGGCACTGTATCATCGGCCTAAGTGCTCACTCCCTACTGGACCAGTGGTGGTGGTGGTGGTGGGGGTGGTGGCGGTGGCGGTGGTGGGGGTGGTGGCGGCGGCGGCGGCGGCGGTGGGGGTGGCGGGGGTGGGGGTGGTGGCGGTGGTGGTGGTGGGGGGGTGGTGGCGGTGGTGGGGGTGGTGGGGGTGGTGGCGATGGTGGGGGTGGTGGTGGCGGTGGTGGCGGTGGTGGGGGTGGTGGTGGCGGTGGTGGGGGTGGCGGCGGTGGGGGTGGTGGCGGTGGTGGGGGTGGTGGCGGTGGCGGTGGGGGTGGTGGTGGCGGTGGTGGGGGTGGTGGCGGTGGGGGGGTGGTGGTGGTGGCGGTGGTGGCGGTAGTGGGGGTGGTGGTGGCGGTGGCGGTGGTGGGGGTGGTGGCGGTGGGGGGGTGGTGGTGGTGGCGGTGGTGGCGGTAGTGGGGGTGGTGGTGGCGGTGGCGGCGGTGGGGGTGGTGGTGGTGGTGGTGGTGGTGGTGGTGGTGGTGGTGGTGGTGGTGGTGGTGGTGAGCGGGCAGGATAACAACGTAATCCTAAAACTGCTGCTATTCACCAAGTCAGCCACCAGCCAGGAAAGAGGAAAGTCAACAGTAACCAAGGTAACCACTCCTGTGCTGATTCTTACAAACTCCTCTAGAAGGTTAAGGGATGGGAGCATAAATAGACAACAGAGTAATATATCCAATTGTCACAGCCCAAGGTACTCATATTATTCATTTTATAGATCAATAATTAGAAATGTGCCACCTGGTGAGGATTTGAAACATGCCTGCCATGGAATTTGGGTCCACACTGATACTTTCTGACTATAACAAGATTTCACTAAGACCAAGCCAACTTTAGGACGGGCACAGAAGCTAGTGCTCTCCGGTTGTCCTGTAACCCCATCACTTGAGAGATGGGAGGTAGGATGACCAAGAGTTCAAGGTCACTCTAGGATACACATAAAACACCAAAAGCTGGCTCAGTGACTAAATGTGTGCTGTGTCCAAAAGCCTAGAGACCCGAGATTCACCTCTGGGACTCATCTTTTGTTTTGTTTTAAAGGGGGAAAATAAAGAACCTAATGCAGTGATACTCATTTGCAATGCCAGCAACGCCGACAGTGAGCTGGGAGGCAGAGACAGGAGAAGAGCCAGGGAGCCTGAAGGCCTGACAGCCAGCAGTCTGTCTCACAGCAGCACAAACAAGACACTCAGTCTCAACAAGGTAGGAGAGAACTGAAAATGTCCTGTGACTTGTGTATGCGCTACTTCTTACAAATTCTTTAACACAGCTGGGTGAGGTGGTGAGCACCTTTAGTCCCAGCACTGGGGAGGTGGAGGCAGGCAGATCCATGAGTTAAGAAGCCAGCCTGGTCCACAGAGTGAATGCAGAAAGAAGCTGTTGAGAAAATTAAAATGACTCCATCCCTTCTTAGAATTTCAGTTGCTATACTCGCTGTAATCAGGAGGAGGTTCTGAAAAGGAATTGTTCTGCTTATGGATCATGGCTAGATATTATGATCTTAGTCTCTTTCACTAATCTATTGTATTATTCACCCCGGTAGCAGCCCCCACCCCATCCCAACCTCACAAATCCCTCTTCCCATTACTCCCCCCCTTCTCCTCAGAGAAGGAAAGCCCCTCCTTGGGTACCCACTGACCCCTGAACATCAAGTGGCGGCATGATTAAACACATCTTCTCCCACTGAGGCCTGACTCAATCCAACTAGGGGAAGGGGATCCAATGGCAGGCAACAGAGTCAGAGACAGCCACTCGTTCCAATTGTTAGGGACCCACATAGAGACCAAACTGCACATCTGCTACAAATGTGTAGGGGCCTATGTCCAGCCTCTGAATACTCTTTGGTTGGTGGTTCAGTCTCTGTGAGCCCCCATGAGCATGATCTTATTCTGCATTTATGCCACTAAGATGGTACTTAGTATGTACCTTTGGACTGTTACAGGTCAACTTAAGCCAATCTTACTAAGCAGTCTGAGTTTGCCTGCTTGCTTCAAATGTTACTCATGGTCTAGGAAAATCATGCATATACAAACTCAATGGTGTATTGAAGAAGACTTCTAAGCAGTCAAGCTAGGAAGCAGAACTACATGTATTCACTCCATAACCGGTATCTGGATCACATTTCCAATGTTCTATCACATAAAAAATGCTTTTATTTTCAGCTAGGAAAAACTAGTAATACTGTATCCAATTTGAATAGCATCAGCGGTGACGACTGTTTGTCTCTATACTCCAGTCCCAGCACGGGTAGTCCTCCATGGGCAGCGACGAGCCTTACCTCAATGAAAGAGTCGATGTGCAGCATGAGCGCTTGGGTCCGACTGATGATGAACTGATTGACACAGGCAACAGCGTGAGACCTAGAAGCCAGGTACACATTAGCATGAGCTTACTGTGGTTACCAACTCCATGTGCATCTCAGAGATACTATGGTGTCTATACCCATTAAAGTCCAAGCCAGAACTGTAGTGAGCGGGAACTGCAGTTGAGGAGCAGCCCCAGCATTTAAGAAAGAACAGCAGAATAGTCCTGCCATGTAGCCATTCACTTTGATTTAATTAATTTCTGAGTAAGACCTGCTTGATATTATACAAATGGCTTACTCAAATAGTATGTGTTTTTACAGTGCAGTTTCTTTCCTATAGAACAAAATACTTTTAAATTAAAGAAAAACTGCATGTGCTTTCTTTAAAGCATCTGAATATTTAGTAAGTGCAGAGCAAACTTAAGCAAAGTCAAACACGTTTCCATTCCATTTCCATTTTGGAACGCTTATACGGTTTAGGCCAGATAATGTTTAGTCTGTTTTCAATCCACACTTTTAGTGGATAGAAAGAACTTTCATCATTCCCATCACCACACTGACAACCCGAGCAGTCAGTCAGCCTGCAGTGATCGCTTTGTTCTTCTCAGTGGCACGACACCATCACACCTTTCTTCTGAACTGAGATGTAGCAGAAACTGACTTTAAAAGTGAAGCAGCACTCCTGTGAGCACCCACTGTCTGCCCTCTTCTTGCTGTGCAGCAATCACTCCCAATTATCTTTATTGAGCTATATTTTAAATGAATGTAATTTGCTAAAAACATCAAAGGTTCGTGTGCAAACAACACACTAGAACCCAGCATGATATTATGGTCATTAAACAAGGACATAGAAGGAACTACATGTACATGAAATTTACATTAACAAGTGAGATTTTTAAACCAAAGTGGGAACTTCTACTTTTTTTTTTTTTTTTTTTTTTTTTTGAGACCAATTTTTACTATGTACCCCCAGTTAGTTGTCCTCAAGCTCAAAGATCTACTTTCCTCTGCCTCCCAAGATCTGGGATCAAAGGTGTATGCCATAATGACACCCAAAACAGATTATTTTAATGAATGTGTTAGTTTGGAAATTTGAATGAGAATGGCCTCCACAGGCTGATATATTTGAGCCTAAAATGCTTAGTCATCAGGGAGTGGAACTATCTGAAAGAAGTACTGAGAGTACAGCCCTGTTGGAACAGGAGTGGCCTTGTTAGAGAACATGTCACCAGGGGCGAACTCCGAGGCATCAAGTCCACACCAAACCCAGTTTCTCTCTTTCTGCCTGTGCATCAGGACATACTGCTCTCCTGCACCTGCCTGCATGCTTCTTGCCATGACAAGAACTAAACCTCTGAAACTGTAAACAAGCTCCAAATTAAATGCTTTAATTTATTTAAGCTTTATGAGAGCCACCTTGATGATGGTTTCTCTTCACAGCAATAGAGCTAAGACAGCTAGAGAAAACCTGCCATTTAAATGGAATCCTGACTCCAGAACAGCAGTTCTCAACCTCTGGATTGTGACCCCTTTGGAGGTCAAACAACCCTTTCATAGGGGTCACATATCAGATACCCTACATTTCAGACATTTACATTATGATTCCCAACAGTAGTAAAACTACAGTTACAAAGTAGTAATGAAATAATTTTATGGTTTGAGGTCACCACAATATGAGGAACTGTATTAAAGGGTTGCAGCATCAGGAAAGTTGAGAACCACTACGCTAGAGACATGTGATGGTCTGTACCCAGAAACCCGGGTTCATATGGAGGCCAAGATATACATGTAATGTGAGACCATACTGAACAACATCATAAGGTTATCTCAAAGAGACAGAAGGAGATAGATCTGTAGACATCCACAGATTTAAAGAAAAACAGCTCTAATAAACAGAATAAAAAAACTATACCAAAATTCATACAGAACCACAAAAGACCCCAGATAGGCAAAACAATTCTTAGCAAAAAGAGAAATGCTGGAGGGATCACCATTCCAGATCTTAAGATATTACAGAGCCAAGGGAGCGTGCAGTGGCACATGGCTTTGGCGCCAGCCACCAGAGGGCGGACTGTGCCCGGCTTTCTGAGTTCAAATCCCGTGTGACTCTCATCGAGTCTCATGGGGGGGGGGGGGAGATATTACAGAGCCATTGTAACAAAAACTAACACGAGCTCTATGTAGTGGTGCACACATTAAATCCCAGTACTTGGAAGGCAGAGGCAGGCAGATTTCTGAATTTGAGGCCAGCCTGGCCTACAAAGAGAGTTCCAAGACAGCCAGGACTACATAGATAAACCCTGTCTTTAAAAAAAGAAAAACCAAAACCAAAACCAAAACCAAAAACCCACTATGCCTCTGGCACAAGAACAGACACGCAGGCCACTGGAACAATAATCAAAGACCCAAATATGAGTGTGTGTGACTTCAGCTATTTATGTGATAAATATGCCAAAAGCACAGGCTAAAGAAAACATCCTCAACAAATGGCGTTGGAAAAACTGGACAGCCATATGTCTAAGAATGAATTAGACTCCTATTTATCCCATCACTTGCACAAAACCTCCAAATGAATCAGAGCCCTAAATGCAAAGCCTTAACCACTGGAACTGCTACCACAGAAAACAGGCACTCCCTTGTAAATGATGTAGGCGGAGGAAGACTTCCTGACTAGGATTCAACATGCCCCAAATAAGGTCAGCAATTACTAGCAGGTGGGACTTGAAAAAAATAAAAAGCTTCTGCATATCTAAACAATCACCAACTAGGTAAAGAGGAAGCACATTCTATGTGCTTCCAGCTACACACCTGACAGGAGGATTAATATCCAAAATATACATATAAAAACAAAGAAACTCATCACCAAATGGGTTCTTAAATGAATTTAAAAAATATATGGCAAAGAAATACCTAAAAAATGCCCACTGCCTCTAGCAATTAGAAAAAGTAAATCAAAACACAACTTTGAGATTTCATCTTATCCAGTCAAAGTGGCAAAGATCAACAAGAAAACTCTACAAAAGTTGGGGGGAATGTGGAGGAAAAGGGGGCCCTTATTCATTGTTGATGGGATTGCAAACTGGTAGAGTCACTATGGAAAATGTGGGGGGAGTGATCAAGAAGCTAAGAATGAGTTTACTGCAGTACCCAGCTAAAGCACTCCTTGACATTGGCCCAGAGGAATGGAGCCCCCAGCCCATAGATGCTGCTCAGTCATGCTCACTGCTGCTCTATTCATAATAGCTAGGGAATGGAAACAGCCTGGTGTACTTACAGTACACTCACAGCTGACTCTCCAGTCCTCTGGGTTTTACAGCCTTCCTGCCCAGCCCCCTTCCAAAAAGTTCCCTTAGGTGTTTTATTGTGGATCCTTTAGTACTGGACTCCACAATTCTGCATTTTGTTTGGCTGTGGTCGGACAAATAATTTAGAATATATTTAAGTGCTTCTTTAAGATCCGTGACTTCACTAGCTCTGGGTACTTGGCTGGGTTTCTAGTACCAGCCATGTTTTCAGCTATAAAAAAAAATGAAATCATAAACTTGCAGATAAATGGACAAAACTAGGAAAAATCATATTGAGTAAGGTAACCCAGGCCCAGAAAAGACAAATGTTGCAGGTTCTCTCTCATCAGAAGCTCAAAGCTTCAAATTTTCAGAGCATATATCCTCATCTTATCCTGACTGCACAAGTCAGGAAAGTAAAGAAAGGCCTGTCCCTAGAGTACAAAGATGGGAGACAACAGAGAAGAAACCGGGAAAGGGGGGTGTCGCTAGGTGTGGGGGAAGGGAGAGAAATAGAGAACAAGGAGATAGGAAGGTAAAACAGCACAGTATGGCCCATTGCTATTGCCCTTGGTTGCCCCCAGAGGTGGAAAGTAAGTCCCTATTGCTGAACACACCATGCACAACAGGACTCTGAGCTGGACCGACTCAAATGTCCTCTAAAGAAAATGCCCTAAAGAAAGCACCATGCAAGCTTTCAAAAGGGGGACGTCATCAACAGCTCTGCCAGTTCGGACACTATCATCAATCTGCATGACATGATAAACCTAAGGGTGAAGTAGTGGCACACATGCCTTGGCAGTAACCAACAGCTGTTCAACTGGACTTCAGATCTGTTCAGCAAGAAGGAAATCATGGCTGGTACTAGAAACCCAGCCAAGTACCCAGGGCTAGTGAAGTCACTTGATCTTGAAGAAGCACTTAAATATATTCTAAATTATTTGTCCTTATACCCATGGATAAGTAGTCAGTCTTTATTCTCATCAAAGAAACCCTCTTTGCAATAGACATAGGCCATGCAGAAAACCACAGCCAAACAAAATGCAGAGTTGTGGAGTCCAGTACTAAAGGATCCACAATAAAACACCTAAGGGAACTTTTTGGAAGGGGGCTGGGCAGGAAGGCTGTAAAAGCCAGAGGACTGGAGAGTCAGCTGTGAGATTGCGTCTCCTGGGAATATCAGAAGCTACACCTATAATGTCTGACCAATGTGACTGTAACAATTAATGAAAAGGTCACGAAATCTCAAAGATAGGAAGGAAGGGGAGATGGGAGAGTTTGGAGCAAGAAATGATGTGATTAATCTCAAAAAATAAATGTAATAGAAGCATGATAAAGCTAAACATAGATCCAGTCACATGATGCCTGTGGCAGGCAGAGGGAACACAGAAGCCTCATCTGAAGGCAAGTCCTACACACAGGACAAGCCTCTCTCAAACCTCAAGTCTAGTCATGGTCCTTGCTGAGGCCATGCCCTCTATGCCAAGACAGGTCAGCAGTAAGAAGGAGTTTCCAATAGAGCTGTGGCCCAGTGGTATCCTAAGACAGATGCTATTGTATAAAACTGAGCTAATCTGGGGACCTGAGAACAGAATAAGTCAAGGAACGTAAGTTCAACCTGCCATTGCCCAAGAATGAAGGCTATTTAATTCTGGAAGACAATTTCAGAGAAAACAAAGGCCAGATGTGGACAGGCAAAGGTAGCAGGGCCTCTGTGTAGGCAGAAGTATATAGGGAAAGTCACTGTAGCCTTGGGTGCCCCTGAGCTAAATCCATCAGCTGAGAATAACTCTAGTGTATTAAGGTCACACCACCTGATGGCCACAGGTGAAGTCACCTTTGGAGCCAGCTATGTGTTACAGACTCACAACTCTGAAGCTTCAGAGGAGTATCTGACATCTGCAGCTCCATCCCACCAGCAGAGTGAGCAACACTTATCAGGATTTAAGAGTAACAAAGGAGTTGCAACTGTGCAGATCTCAGTGCCTGGGTTGTTCCCCGTACTCTCAGGAGACAGAACCACTCAGGGCACAGTACACAGGGTGAAGCTTGGTAGACAGAGAGTCCCTGGAGCAAGTACAATGAAGCCAAAGTGAAGATGCTCACACAAGCTCACAACCAGAGAAAATGAAAAGAAAGCCAAGAGCCCCAGGCACAACTGTCTTCTCAGTCTGCACATCCCTGGCCTGGGAACAACTGTCCTCCTCCTCAGTCTGCGCATCCCTGGCCCGGGCACAACTGTCCTGTCAGTCTGCGCATCCCTGGCCCGGGCACAACTGTCCTGTCAGTCTGCGCATCCCTGGCCCGGGCACAACTGTCCTGTCAGTCTGCGCATCCCTGGCATGCCCCAATTCAAAGGCCCAGTGAGACTCTACACCAAAGTGCTACTTCTGCTTGTCCCTATTCTTTTTGCATTTTTACCTTTTCATATTTTACTACCTCTCATGTATCTGTGTATGTATTCCCACGATCAGACAATTGCAATACCCTCTAATTCTTTTCTAGTATAAAACTTCTAGTAAAACTTTCAATTTTTAAAAAAAGATTAATTTTTTCTATATTACTTGTATGGGTGCTTTACCTGCATGTGTATCTGTACCATATGTGTGTGTGCATGCGTGTATACATGTACCATCTATAAACCATGTGCACGCAGGCCTGCAGACCAGAAAAGGGCATCAAAGTGAGCTGCTACGTGGTGCTGGAAACCAAACCTGAGTCCTCTACAAGAACAAGCACTCTTATGTCCCTTAGCCATCTCTCCACCCCAGTTTTGTAAAATCATGTGTATGTGTATTTGCATGTGTATGTGCAGGTGGCTGCAAGGATTCTTGGAGTGACACATATATGTGATTTAAAAAAAAAAAAAAAAACTGGGTGCCACATCTTTTTGTTTGTTTGAGACAGGTTTTATCTGTGTATCCCTGGCTGTCCTAGAACTAGTTCTGTACATCAGGCTGGCTTCCAACTTGGGAGGTCTACCTGCCTCTGCCTTCCGAGAGCTGGGATTAAATGTCAGTCACCACCACCCACTCAAGTTGTCATATCTTAAGAGGTGGTTGTGAGCCATAGTATATGGGTCCTGGGTACTTAACTCAGGACCTCTGAAATAGTATACACTGAGCCATCTCTCTCACACCGATGAGTTTATCTTTGCAATTTTTATTTATTTGGGTTTTTTGAGATTAGGGTTCTCTATACAGCCTTGCTGTCCTGGAACTCACTATGTAGACCAACTACCTGGCCTCCAACCCTGAGATCCGCCTGTCTGCCTCTGCCTCCTTGAATGCTGGAATTAAAGGCAGCACTACCACATCCAGTTTCTATGTTTGAAAACCTTGTGTTAGCTTTATTCCCCTTCTTATTTGCATCTTATTCTGCTCACATATTTTCTCATTATTGGAGAATTCTTTTATATTTTAGCTGTTTTCTCTTCCCTTCACAACCTCTACCATCTTCTTTTCCCTTTCCATCTCCTGAACCTGTCTTCCCTGAGTACCTGCCTCCTTCTTTCATCTGACCTGCTTACCATTCCCACATTTACTCTCAAGTTTTAGTTCCGTGACACGTTCACTGCATTACTGTTTCTATTCTCTGCTGACGAACAGAGCGCCCACTGATTCTGACTCTGAGCCTGTTGTGCACCGTTCACCGCAGCTGCTACTGCTGTAACTCTTTATTCGCTCCTTAAGAAGTGAAACTGGGAATTAACTGAGCCCACCAAAGTAGGCTACTTCCCAGTAAGATCCCTAAATAAAAGAGGAAGAGGTATCCAAACTAAGAGTTGCACAAACTGCAACATACAAACACAGAAGTGTGAAAGGACAAGACCACAAGACTTCCTCCAATATCTCAACTCCACTCAAGGTTTTTAACAGCAAAAAATGATCAATGTCCTCAAAAACAAGCAGATCAATTAGGGAAGAAATCAAGGCACCATCTAGAGGAAAGCCAGAAGCACAGAGGAGAAAGTTGGCAAAATGGATGAAAACCTCAACCATATAGCCAAAAAAGCAAAGTGAGAAATTCAGTTAAGCAAATTGAGATTTTTTTGGGGGGAAAAATGTTAGAGATGAAGAAAATCATATAAACTAAATTAAAAGGGAAAACAGAACATACGACAAACAGAATCAGCGTGGCAGCTAACAACTGTAACTCTAGTTCCAGAGAGCCAAAACTAACTTCTGGCCTCCATGGGCATTGCATGCATAGAGAGTAGACATATACACGCATGCAAAACACTCAGACACACAAAATGTTTGTTTTCTTTTAATTTCATGTGCACCGGTGTTTGTGTGTTGTGTGTGTGTGTATAAGCTGCCATGTAGATGCTGTGAATTGAACCCAGGTCCTTTGGAAGAACAGTAGTGTTCTTAACCAGTGAGCCATCTCTAGCCCCTAAAATAAAATCTTATAAAACCAACCAAACAAAAAACACAATAAAAAAACCAACCAAACAAAAACCAAAGTCAAGGAAGCACTATGTTCAAACAGATATCCAAAGAGAAAACACACTTACAATGCCCAAGTTAACACCAAGAACTTGTTCATAGAACACATCATGGTCAAAATGTGGCAGCAGGAAAATTTCTAAGGGAAAGCGGTAACTTACAATTCACAGTCATGGGGATTCACAAAGACAGTGGACAGTCCTAGGACCCTAAGCACAGAGTGGTGCAGAAGGCAGCACGGCACTTGTCTCAGATTATATTAGAGTCACAGCGATAGGAAGTACACCACACATACAAACACCCATGAAGTACAACACGGGCCAGAAATAAACACACTTGTCTATAGCTACCCAGTCCTTGACAAAGGTCTCAAACACTGAGAAGGAGCCTCTTTTCCAAATGTTCCTGTGGAAACCAGGTACCTGCACACGAATGACTAACTAGATCCATACTTTACAATTTGTTAAAAAAAAAAAAAAAAAAAAAAAAAAAAAATCAATTCAAAAATGGATCAAAGCCCTTAATTTAAGACCTGAAAACTGAAACTGCTAGAGGAAAACAGCATGGAAAATGGGAGAAAATCTTTGATAATTATACATCAATATACAGAATATGAAGAACTCAAAATAAAAACAAAACAAAAATCACTAAATGGAATAATGAACTTAAGAGACAGCTCTCAAAGAAATATAAAATGATTAATAAATATTGGAAAGTGTTGCACTTCTTTAGACATTAATGAAATGTTAATTAAAACTACACTGAGATTTCATCTTACCCCAAACTAGAATGGCTATCACTTAAAAAATGATGTTCAACAAATGTTGGCAAGGACACTAAGAACAGGAACTACTTTTGCTGATGATGGGAACAGCAACCATAGAAATCAATATGGTTTCCTCAAAAAACTAAAAACAGAACTACTATATAGCCCAGCTGTACCATGCCTGGTACACGTGCACAAAAGCTCCTAAGTCTGGGGACACGCCAACTGCCAAATGGAATTTCCTTCACTGAGCTGAAGAACACGGCTCCTAAGTGTAGGGACACAGCAATTACCAAGTGGAACTTCCTTCAGAGAGCTGAAGAACAGGCTTATGACATGTGCAGACATGGACAGAGCTGGAGATGCGAGTGAAGTCTGCCTTAGAGACACCATCACACCAGATTCATATGCAGAACCTAGGTAAATTTAAATATACATGTGCTAACACATCAAAGTACAAAGAGGACCAGAGGAGGGGACGGACAGTATGAAAGAGGGAAACAGCTGTAGAAGAATAACATAAACAGAGAATCTAACCAAGAAATAAATTCAGGTTAGCTCTCTAGTCACACAGTTGAAACAAGTCTGTGAGATACAATACTGAAGCCCAACTACCAGCTACAGTCTGCACTGAAGTTCATTTACCCTTGAGTGACGGGCTACTTCTAGGCAATGATTCTTATTCATATGCCAATACATCTGTTTATCCTATGGAAATACATGAAGCATTGACAAAAAAAGAAAAGAAATCAAAGGAACTGATAGAGTAGAAACAGCAACACCTTCCTTAACAAGTTAGGAAAATCAACCAACCACACACCAAAACAAAAGGCAACAAGTTCAACTGCTCAGAAAAATATAGGAGACACATACTTCCATTAATACACTCTAATTGCAACTTGCTAGGGAAACTGATTGCAATAGGCTTAATCAAGGCTCATTTATCTTCAAATACAGCGTTTCACCGTTACACAGCAGGCAGCATTTCAAGATCTGTGATTGCTAAGGTGAAGAAAGGATACCAGTCTAGACTAAACTTGAGGAGCTGCCACGGAAGCTTATGTCAGGATATACTAAAAGGTTTTGGTGCCTCTGTGTTTAAATGAGCCCATCTTTTTGCAATTAGATGCAACACCTTTAAGGTAACAGTAGCCAACAACTCAATGAAAACATGTTTTCATTACAATTCAGACAATTTACCTATCACAGGATGAAAAGCAAAACAGCACAGAATTAGACCTGGAAATAGGGGTAGCCAGCAAAGAGGACATCCTGTTTAAAAGTTCAAAGAACATTAGATAATCTTGTTCACCTCAATGGACATGGGTATGTCAATGTTGCACTGAAAGAATTTTAGGTATTCAGCTACAGATGAAGGTATTTGGATGTGACAAGGCAGGTAACTTAAAAAAACAATATTCTCAAACTAATCTTGGTCTTAAACAAGAGAATGCTGACCAATACTGCTACATACATACCTTATTTTGGGACTACTGTGCTTGAAAAACTGTAAAAACTTGGGGATCATGATGTTGAGAGGGCGATCTAAGACATCACTGTCTAAAATCTCGGCAGAGTCCTCACATATCTTCTGAAGGGCACCGAATGCTCCCTGGAAGACAAGTCCGCAATATTAGAATTCATTGAAATCAACTACAAGTAATGTCTTGGGAGGCTGAGACATGCAGATCACTAACTAGTTTGAGACCTGTCTAGACAACACAGCAAGAAAAAGTTAAAGAAAAAGATTAGAAGAAAGTTAAACAAAGCAAAAGCCCAAGATGTGTGAAATACTAACTTAGATATTTAAGTTCTCTGCCCACACATGATTTACAGAACCTAAAAACGCTTCAGAGTATTAAAGATACATTTAAATTCTAGCATTAAGTAAAAGTAGAAAATATTTTGGTTAGTTATAAATATTATCTAATTTCATTATCTAATTCCACTCAGATGTTCTCATCAATTTTAAGTCCATATTCAAATCTTCTTATTAAGTGCTAACATGAGTGGAAAGCTACCTTTTCCTAGAAATAAGCACTGTAACATGCATTTACTTTGAAATACATAACTTATTAATAACTTAATTTAAAACAATCACACATGAGGTATATATTAGAAACTGACAACAAAACGTAACAGGACAGAAGATTCAACGCGACAACTCTTTCCCCAATCATTTTCCTTGACAAGAGGGTAGCCCAGAGTTCATACGCATAGTATGACCTACTTAGTAGGTCAATTACGTTCCTCTTTCTGCTTCCATTACTGACAACTTGGTACACAACTGCAGTACAGTTAGTTTATAACAGTACTAACAAAAAGTATAGCCTTTTAAGGTGCTACTTTAGAATTCTTTTTAGAATTTACAATACCTCAAAAATTATATTTTGGAATTTAAACTTAAAATTTTATCAAAACTATAAAGCCAGTCTTAGATTTACCATGATAATTTAGTATAGGTTTTAGCTATCTTAAAATAGATAAATTTGAATACTAAGATTTTTGCACACAATTTATATTTCTAAAAGGCAACGGCTGAAGTCAAATGTTCACTTGTTTCCTATTATGGAAATAACAATTTCAATCAACCAGCTACTCAAAATAATAAAAGAATATATTTGTTTGGTTTTATTTTTTGTTTTGCAAGATAGGGTTCTTTTTGTACTCCTGGCTAGCCTGAAACTCACTCTGTAGACAAGACTGGTCTCGAACACAGAGAGCCACCTGCCTCTGCCTCCACACTGGGATTAAAGCTTGTGCCACCCATCACGGTCTGGCAGAAGAATAGATATTTAAAAAGATAAGGAAAAAAAAAAAAAAAACAAAAGCAAAAATACAAACCAAAGGGAACCAACCAACCAAGCAAACAAAAAAACTAACCAAATTTCCGCTAAAAACAAACATTTAGGAATTATTCTGAACCAACATCTAGAAAGCCTATATCTTTAGCACAACATCTTACAATTTACCATTAGTATGGTTTATACTTCTGTTCCCAGAAACTGCTTGGTTATACCTCACCTTTTATATTTACCATATATCAAAGTACCATTTAACTTGTGCCACTCTATTCCCTAGGGATTGCAGCGTATAGCTAAGAACTACACTTTGTTTTGGAAGACTTATTTAATGTGCATTGGTGTTTTGCCAATTACAGATGGTTGTGAGCTGCCATGTGAGGGCTGGGAATTGAACCTGGGTCCTCAAGAGTAGTCCTCTCAAAAGGGATGCTAATCTCAAAGTTAAGATCAGCATTCCTACTGAGTGATTCTAAGCTGTTACTTTTGTATGCCCTCAGAGAGGGGATAACATTCCCTACCAATGAGCCATCTTTCCCAAGAATTAAGTTTTTTAATAGTGATTTAAGAGACTGCTTTGACAAACTACCTCTTCTCCCCAGGTCGCTCGCTGCTCCTTTAGACAGGCCAGGCTAGTCATAAAACCACTCCATGCCACCCAGTTCCTTTATATACCTCCAAGATGTGCTGCTTCAGAGCCAAAGCATCTAAACTGTTTCTGCCCCACGATGGCTTTCATTCTACCACGCAGAAGCAAAGCTAGTTGGATCTCTAGTTCTATCTAGGCTGCCCAGAACTATATTGTGAGATTCTGTCTCGGGAGGGAGGGAGGGAGGGAGGGAGGGAGGGAGGGAGGGAGATGGATTCTGTCTGCTAGTAAGTCAAATACATCAGTGCTCATCAACATCAAGAATCTGTGGGCATGGTGGCTCACGTCTGTAATCCTGGCATTTGGGGACCAGAAGAGGTCAAGGTCACCATGACACTGCCTCAAAAAACAAAACAGAAAACAAACAAAACAAAAAAACCAAACAAACAACTCCCCCAAACCCAAACATTTTCTTCATTTCCCCAAACATCCACAACAATTTTATATAATTTATCAGTGGCAAGGAATAAGCAACCCACACACCAAATAAGTAAATAAATTAAGAAAAAAAAAAAAAAACAAGAAACTAAAACATGAAATCAAGATCAGAATCAGAATTACTGTATAATTAAAAATGCTTGAGCCTTTTACTGTATGTCATTACTGTAGAGAAACAAAAAAAATGTATGGTTTGGTGCTTTGGTAAATTTCAGCTTGCTTTCTTAAGAATATAAGACGTCAGCAAGGGGCTGGAGAGACAGTCTGCTGGTGAGGTAAAAGAGTCCGTTGTTCTTGCAGGACACAAGTTTGGTCCCCAGCACCCACATATAAACTCAAAAACATTACCAACCCTGGTCTTAGGGAAACCTGATGACCCTTTCTAATCCTGAGAGCAGCAGACATATATACACGCAGGCAAGACATTTCCACACATACAATTAAAAATTAATTGACTAGATGTAGTATAAACAGCCGTTAATCACATGGGTGTAACATTTGAGAATAACTTTAGAAAGACAGTATTTCCTTATAGAAAACAGATTTTTGTCATATTATTCCCAGAAAACTGGTAAAGGGTTAACAATTATAAAATACAAAGGAAGTTTTAGGCCCTGCGTTTAATTGTCCATTTCCGAACACTCTCCCAGACTGAACCCATGCTATGAAGGACACACAGCGTACCTCACAGGTGTTGTAGTCCTCAGAATCCAGCAGGCTACAGAGCTTTGGTAAGAGATCAGGCCAATTCTGCAGTTCTCCCTTGGAGGCTATGGTGGTAATTAAAATACCTACAAAGACAACACACATTTGGAGCATACGGTACTGTGTGAGGTACACGCATAACACACAGTTCAAAATCCACAGAGACCCAAACCGCAATCTCAGTCAGCATCACCTCAGCACGGGGCAGTGTGGGCTGTGCATCACAGCATAAATCACAGGTTTTTCATCTCGTGGCACAAGGTTTCCTCCAATTTTTAAAACTTTACCAAACATGTGCACGAAACCCCTACAATTTGCCTTTCTATAACACCTACAATACTTCTACTAATTAAAATTAACAAAATTTCATGAAAATCACCTACAAGTAACAGAAAGACACCAAAATGCCTTCAGCAGCTCTACCATTGAACGACGAGCTTATAAACCTGTAAGATTCATAATAAAAGATTTGTGAAAAAGCTAAGAATAAGACAGATGGTGGTGATGGTGGCATATGCCTTTGATCCCAACAGACAAAGAAAGATCTCTGAGTTCAAGAGCAGCCTGGTCTACAGAGCAAGGTCCAGGACATCCAGGGTTATATACACAGAAACCCTGGCTCCAAAAAAGGAGAGGAGGAACAGGAGGAGGAAGAAGAAGAGGAACAGGAGTAGGAAGAGGAAGAGAAAGAGGAGGAGGAGGAGGAGGAGGAGGAAGAGGAGGAGGAAGAGGAAGAGGAGAAGCAGCAGCAAATTACAGCCAACGACTCCAAGCAGGGAAAATATAAGCAAATGTGTGCCTCGCTATAGAACAATTCAGTGTGTCCACACGCTTTATAAGACCCTGTGAGGGTTTGAATAGGTTAGGCCCCCAAAGATTCATGTGTTTGAATGTTTGCCCATAGAAGTGGAACTATTAGGAGGTGTGGCCATGTTGGAGGCAGGACTTGAGATTTTAGAAGTTCAAGCCAAGATCTACACAGTGAGTTCCAGGTCAGCCAGAACTACCTAGTAGTTTTTATTTCTAGCTTGTCTCAGACAAACAAACAAACAATTCACTTTTTAAGAAAAGGAAATCAAGTAGGGAAAGAAAAAAAAAACAAAAAAACTACCTTAAGTACTGAAAGCCTTTTAAAGCTATCACTCTTACTACTGGCCTTTAGGTGAGAATCAATTTGGTACCAAGATCTTGTTCTTCACGTAAGTTAATCTTTCCTCAAGCTAAAATATAAAAGAACACAGGATTCTGTAATCCCAGACTTGGAAAGTGAAAGCAGGAAGATCACGAGCTCAAGCCAAGTTAGGGTCAGTGGAGACAACTTTAATTCCAGCACTGGAGACGACAGAGGCAGGCAGATCTCTGAGTTCTAGATCAGCCTGACCTAGAGGTCTTTCAGGACCACACAGAGAAACCCTGTCTCAAGAACTCCAATCAACCAACCAAACAAGAACAAAACCAAGTAAAATATCAGAGAAACCAAATGAACAAAAGAAACACAGCCTACAACTTGAATGGCACTTCCTTTACTTGGGAAACTTTAAAAGATGTTGACAGATTGACAAACTCCAACTTATGTGTTCCCATAAGTCCATCTACTCCTGAAAATAGCAAGAAGAGTTGAAAAAAGGAAAAGTGACCATGAGAGCCTGGGTGTAGTGTCACATGTCTGTAACTCCAACTCATAAGAGATGAGGCAGGAGGATCAAGGACGCAGCCAACTGGACTACCTGAGACTTTACCTCACAAAACCAAACAAAACAAATATGAGAACTGTAATGGGTTTGATAATATTTAAATACTTAACATCTTAAGAGTTTAAAATATTTTTGTCCAATAAGGTTAGTTGTATGAATTAATCTTATATAAACCTTTCCACTAGTATAATTAGAATAGTAACATTACGAACAAGACATGTATTATTTGATAAGACAAGCAAGTCATTTAGCTAATGGATTAGCACACAATCATTACAATGAAGTACCTTCCAAATAAATTTTGATAAGATTCATAATATACAAGACACAGAGAGAGGAAGAAATTAAATTTTGGTACAATGGGCATATGCCTGTAGCTACAGCTTAGGAGAATGAACAGAAAACAAGATCCCTCTCAAAATCTTTTCTCATGTGAACTAAGATTAACCAATTAAAAAAATAATAAAAAATTCCAGATTTCTTGGAAACCATCATCTTACAATATGCTTGTGTTATTTTCCAAAAGCAAAACAAAAACAACCCCCCCAAACTCCCACAATTCTAGATGACTACTTCCTGTGAGCCTTCTTCCACCACAAAAGTATTTTATTGCCCAATAACTTCCCTTCTACTATTCTGTCTTTATCCTGCATCAAAGCAGGAGAATAGGGGATGACACAACTTCCAAGGTGTGTGTCCCTTGATAATTTCACACCTGCTACTCTCACCCCCTCCTGCCTCTTTTTCTTCTCACCCCTTTCCACACTCATTCTTCCTTTTGTGACCCATCCTTTGAAGCTGTATACTGGAGCTTCGTGGACCACCAGTGGGCATACAAATGAGGACAGTTGACTATACCTCTCCAAGAATGTTTCAGAAGCCATAATTCAGCAGGTAGTGGGACCACCATGAACCCAACCTCCACCTATGACAGGCTGTTTACAGTACCAATCTGGTGCAGTCCCAAGACAGGAGAATTCATCAGCCACGTCATGCCCAGAAGACAGCATTCTGAAGCCTTTCTCACGAGGTGCCCGTGCTTGCTCTCACACTCTCCTGCCCTTGTCTTCTGGGACATTCCCTGAACATTTAAACAGGGTGGTAGCCATGTCGCATCTGGGCTGAGCCCTGGGCCACCTCTCATCCTCAGTACCATCAATAGCAGTAAATGTCTGAGCACACTGTCACTGTCTCAGACACACCAGAAGAGGGCACTGGATCCTGTTACAGATGGCTGCGAGTCACCGTGTGGATGCTGAGGATTGAACTGCAAACCTTCAGAAAACCAGCCAGTGCTCTTAACCGCTGAGCCGTCTCTCCAGCCCGAATCTGCAAATTCTTAAGCTTCTGTTTTACTGTCTTACAGCACCACTGCCCTTTCATTTTTAATTAACAAAACACAAAGCAAATCATTTAACTGGCCAATCTATTTAAATGGTAGCTTTATGTATTTAGTATTTCAGACTTTTTAAATTACCAGAAATTATAAGCCAGCTATAATGGCCTTGAACACCAGCACTCGGGGGCAGAAGCAAGGAGATCTCATTGAGTTCCTTGTCAGCCTGCTTTACATACTGAGTTCCACAGTGAGGCCATCTGGAGATACAGTGAGATTGTTCAGGACATTCGGATTTTATAGCAATGTGAATTCTGGTAAAGGTTGCCCAAAACGCAAAATATGTGAACGCTCCAAAACCCCAAGGGATACGTAATCTGCAGATGAACTAAATGAATGTGATCACTTCCTACTCGCCAACCACTGCTTTAGCCGTTCTATCCACATTCAATCTGGAGTCACAATTACTTAACCGTATTCCAGACATTACTTGGAAATACACTGCACTTACATCAGAAGCTACATTAAAAACTGTTGGTTATACTAAAAAATGTCATTGGCCTCTCACAGTCAGAATGCCAGAGTACATACTATAAACAAGACCTAAGAGGCTGGAGAGATGGCTCAGTAGTTAAGAGCACTGACTGCACTTCCAAAGGACCTGAGTTCAATTCCCAGCAACCACATGGTGGCTCACAACCATCTGTAATGAAATCCAACGCCCTCTTCTGGTGTGTCTGAAGACAGCAACAGTGTACTCATATACATAAAATAAATAAATCTTTAAAAAAAAAAAACCCTAAAATCCAAGAACCATACAGACTTTATGAAATGATATCAAGAAATACAAATTATAGCCATCAACAGCATTTCTAATTTGAAATAAGAAATTATTTCAAATTAATTAATTTATTCCAAGCTTGCTAAGGCTCAGGGCAATGTGTGGCTATCATGTCTAAGTAAGGCCATGGATTCAGTTCTTAGAATTGTATGGGGAACAATCCTAAAATAAACCAGCCCAAAGAGGTTGGAAAAGAAACACAGGCTTCACTGGCTGAAAGGTAACAGGGACTCTTTGTCCAGCACTTCCAACCTTCTACAGCTCAGGTGCTCTCCCATGTGGACTGGACAAACCGGGCAGGTTTAGGGACGGAGCCAAGGGTCTCATTTAACTTCTGTAGCTCACCCATTCCTTGCCTTTCAGCTAAACTGCTTTTTCTCTGAGGGAATTAATCTTTTTTATCCCATTTTAGTACATTTATGGCTCCCTTCTTAGTTGTAAATAGAAAACAGCCAGCACACTCCATTCTCTTTACCACTGCCAATTAAGAGGATCCATGAGGGTGGGAGAATAAACTATGGAGTTTGTACTCCAAACTACAAATGCACCATGCTCCTCAGACCTCAAGTCAGAACAAAGAGCATCCTTACCATGGTAATGCCTGAAGAGAATCAGATCTAAAGAAGGCTAGTACTGGAAGAGTAAACACTTAGAATCCTCTACGTAAGACTGATGCTGTACCTTAGAGAGCGACACCAGAAATGATTCACCACTGCATTAGACAGTAAGGAATCCCTATGCACAGGTTCTCAAAGAAGGCTGAGTGCCTGACAATCTTCGATGCCCCATTCTCACCATCTCATGGGTTAGCAACCAGTGCCCTCGGCTTCACTGCCTTATGGATCTGTTATTGCCATGAGTGAACAATGTACATAAGGATTTAAAAGGCTACACACTGTCAATCCCAACTGAACTCAGAAAGCCTAGGCAAGTCTTCTGTGACACACATGGCTTGCTTACCAACAGTAGCTCTGATCAGCGGAGAGGAGTCCCCAATATTATTTAGACATTCACTCTTGATGAAGTCTGTCACACCATTCGGGAAGTTCTGAAAATGAGCTTTCACATTGTTCTTCAAGATCAGACCACTCAATGACCGCGTGGGCTCGTCTGGAAGAAAGCAGTGGCAGCAGGCAATGTTAAAGGAGTTCTGTGTTTCAGACGTCAACATCAGCCACTTGGTGTTAGTTGCTAGAACTCACGAGAGCCACATGCCTCTGCCTCTGGGATTAAAGGCATGCTCCACCACCATCACTCTTCAATAACAGGTATTTTAAAACCATTTATATTCAAGGATTGGGACCCCAACCCAGCCACAAAACCTTCAACCTACAGTGTTCTGCTGGCAGGGTGTGCTGGGACCAGAGCCTAGCAGAATCATTGTCAAAGAGACCAGAGACTTCATCTAGCCAATTGCTTGGAGCAGATGTAGATAAACATTAGGCAGAAGGGAGGAAGGATGGATCAGGATTGGAAGAACCAGAGGGTTCAGGGACATACCACGAAGACGGACTCATGGGAATTTGGGATCGATCAGGGACCCTGTAGGAGTCTAACCTGGGTCCTCTGCATATATGCTATGGCTGAGTAGCTCAGCGTTCTTGTGGATTTCCTAATAGTAGGAATAGAGGCTGTTCCTGACTCTTGCCTACTTGTAGGACCCATTTCTTCCTACTGGGTTGCCCTGTCCAATCTTGATGTGATGGTATGGGCCTAGTCTTATTGAAGCTTGCCACGTTTATCTGATGTCCCTGGGAGGCCTGCTCGTCTGAGGGGGACGGAAGATCTATGGTTGGGATGTATTGAGAATGATTCAAAAACTAAAACAACAACAAAACAAACAACCACTGTTTTAGCCAGGCCTGGTGGCACACACCTTTAATCTCAGTCCTCAGGAGGCAGAGGCAGGTAGATCTGAGTATGAGGTGAGCCTGGTCTACAGAATGAGTTCCAGGACAGTCGGGACTACACAGAGAGATTCTGTCTCAACTCTATCACACACCAAAAAAAGGTGTGTGATGAGGGGATGTCTGCAGAGCTAAGGGCTTCACACATGCTATTCTAAAATGAACTACACCTCCAGCCAAGTGATTACTGATGTGAGATTTTTCTATACTAAGAAAAACAGTATATTCTCAAGTATTCACCAAAGCAGAATAATCATTGATTTTAAAGATATACTAAAAGAATTTCTAGTTTAAAACCTAGATTGTTTAAAAATGTTTATTATGTCCTTCAATCACAAAACCCACAAAATTGACTAAAAAACCATCTGAGAACAAATTAAGAGAACCACTAGCGTGTGTATGAATTAGAAAATCTTTTCTTCTATGGTATGCTAGGCTCTGGAACTGAGATCTTATAGGCTCTGAATATCTGGCAGGCATTTTCCAGCTGAAAGAAGCAAGACAGGTTATATGCCTTAGTGTCAAGAGTTCAAACAGAGCAGTGTTTTTTACTATGGCTTCTAGGACACCCATTGACAAACAAGGGCTAAGGCTCTTGTTTTGAGGCCAGAAAACTGTGTTACTTGTGTAAGTGCCTGCAGTGAGCTCCAGGAAGAGACACTCAACACCCAAACACCATCAAGAGCAGCCGGTACTGTCCTTCCTATGAGCTCAGCAAGGGCAATGACCGTTATTTGTTTCATTCGTATTTCCCATGATCCAAATGGTCTGACAAAGAAGCAGTGCTCGTGAATACGTAATTTGTGAAATAACGTCAAGAACGATCCATGGCATGTATTAGGAACAATAAAGACCGTGTCATTTTAAAAACAGACAAGTAGGGATAATTAAAATGAAAACTGTAATAGTTAATGACTCTATTATTTGTAAATAACTTTGAAACAGTATACAGTCAGAGGTTAAAGTTCAAAGACAATTATTGGATGGCAGTGTTTTCACTTTGGCCATATGGTTTTTCATGTACCTATAATACGCATACATATACATCCAGGTAATTATTAAGCCCTGCATTCAATCTGCACATTCTTTAAGAAGTGAATCTTTATCATATGCAGGTACAAAACCAAGACAGACTATGCAACCCAGTTTTCATTTTGCAAACAATAAGGAAACTGACATCAGCATCCAGTTAGCAAGAAAACGGTTCTTACCCATCTAAGTACCACAGAGGCAGTAACTACAGGTGGCACACCTGACACCCATTAATTAGATGGCAAAATGAAATCCTCTGACAATAATTCACAGTATAAAGATCTTAACAGTGTTGAAGATATTTTTAGTTAAGCTCTACTTACCTTCAGATTTTAATTTTGTAAGAACAAAAATCAAGTAGTTGTTAAAATCTGGATATTGATTGAGTTGTTCCAGTTTCTAGAACAAACAGTAGTTAAGGAAACTTCTCTGTATAATCTACAGAGAAAGAAATTAAGCATTTTAAAATCTAATAATTTTTAGTCTTTCACTTTTCCTAAGAATTTTTGCTTATTAAATCAAACTTGATATGTTATTTACCATACACTAGTACTTGTTATTAAAAAAAAAAAGCCTTTGAGTTCTTTCTGGCTGAAATACTGCATTAAATATATTCAATAAGACAGACATGAAGGGAAGCATCTATATGCTCAATAAAGCATTTTTCTTGCACTCAAGAGCTTTTGAAAATGAGCGAGATGGCTCTTTTTGACTCGTTTGTTCTTTAAGAATGTAAAAGCAGAGAATGCCATTTATGCTCGTCTCCACACCAACTCTTCCCAGATATAAAGTCCATCAAATCAACCCCCATTCATACCAAGACACAACACATAAGGACACTAACTGCCAGGGACATAATGCTCTAAATCTTTCAAGCCCCGACTCTCAATCTGTAATTTGTTTGGCAGGGGTGTCTTACCCACACAGAGATTAAAATGTTTTTACTAAAGAAATTTAAATTAATTACTAAATATACTGGGTATAATAAACAGACTTTTTACATACTGAAAATGGCCTTAAAATGTCTGGAGTTGGTATGCAAATTCTAGCAAAATGTAACTACTTTTTCTAAGTAAAGACCAAACAAGGATTCTTAGTTTTAGCATGCTGATGTTAATGTTTATTATTACCTTGCGATAAAGCATGCTCTCATACAATTTAAGACAGACACACACACACACACACACACATATTGGATGGCAATGCTTTCCTTTTGGCTACATGGTTTTTCATGTACCTATAATGAACATACACATACATCCAGGTAATGTGTGTGTGCATGTTTGTGTATATGTGTAACAGAACAAATCTGCTCTATGCTAAGGACATAAAAGAACAGGCCATCGTGAACACTCTAACCTCCCACGAGCTGTGATCACAGCGGTGGCACAGCCATGCTTGATTACTTTGTTCTTCCTCACAGAACATAATATGCTCTCAATACCCATAGCACCATACTTGGTATACAATAGGTACTTAAAACAAGAAACTAAAATACTCAGTGCTATAGAAGTTACAATGCAATTCTGGACTTGGCTAGTTTTATTTATTTTGTAAAATAATACTTACATTTTTTTTCAATTTCTGCCAACCATGGAACTATGACAACACAAAATTAAGACTGATCTACAGCATGTTCAGATAAAAGCTCCACTATTCCCAAAGCTATTTTCACTAGTATCAAAGGTATTCAAACAAAATGGCTTTTTAAACAACTCAAGTAGATCTCAGTCACTATCGTATCCTCTTTTAATCGGGCAATGTCATACTCAGGCATCTACTGGAGGGCTGAGGGTACAGCAATGCAGTACTTCTTGAAACCCTCTAGTAACATCACTTCTGTGGATTTTTTACAAAATGAAATAAGCTCAAACACCAGGATCTTATTTAATTTACTAAGCTCCCTATTAGGTGATTTTGCTCCTTACTGGGAAGCATTACAAGGGGCTGTGGCGTGAATACAACAAATCTAAGTTCTTAAAGAATTAACTTGCTTGGACTTTTAACAGGGGTCCATCTGCGAGCCTGCAGCTCTCCATCCGTGCACCCTGCAAATGTTCTACGTTTCTCCAACTGTGGCAATAGGACCTCTACACCAGCGCTCAACACACAGCAACCCCTTGGGTAGCTCTAGTCCATGCAGCCTTGGGCCAAACTTTTAACGTGCAAACCTAACTGGTGCGCCAGGGAGGCTGCAACAGGTGCTCCCACGAGCACCACAGAGTCACCGGCCATTCAGGCGCGGCGGGAGAAAGCCCCAGGCCCTCTGGCCAGTTCAAACCCCGCGCCAGCTCCACCCCGTACCCCAGGCTCAGCCCGGCTCGCAGGCCTGCCGCCCCCGCCCCACCGGTCATTGTGTGGGCCCGGCCGCTCCCGCTCGGCAGCGGGGACGTGGCGGCGCGGCACGTGTGGCCTCCCCGGCGGCGGCGGCCCGGAAGCAGCAGCCGAGCCCCACGCGGTGGCGGCGGCGGGCCTGGCGGGCTGCAGCCGCGTGCACGAGGCCGGCCGGGTGGGGGCCGCGGCCCGGAGCGGCGGCGGGCGGCGGGCGGCGGGCGGCGACGCGAGGCCCGGCACCGCACGGCAAGGATACTTGTTGCACGGTCCTCTGGATGGTGGTGTCTGGGGACTGGGACTCCTTGAGCAGCTGCAGGATCTGCTGAAGCCCTTGCTCGTCAGGTTTCCACTCATACTCCATCTTGGTTTGCTGCAAATAAAGCCAGACACAGGAAGAGACGAGCAGATGTTAGTGCCACGCACAGGCCCGCCGCGCGTCCGCACGCCCGCCCGCCGCCCACCGCCCGCCGCCCGGCCCCAGCCCGGGCCCCGACCGAGGCTCGGACCCGAAACCCGGCCGGACTGCTCGGCAGCTCCGCGCCAACGTCCGTCCGTCCGCTGTGTCTGTGCCGTGCGCCGCGGCCGCCTCGAGCGCCAGGAGCTGACCAGACTGAGTCACCGCGAATTTGCAATCTGGCCCCAAGATCCGCTCACGGGAGCCCCCTGGGTCCTAGTGCCACGGAGCACTCAGTTCAGACCAACCCAAGTCATGCAGCCAGGCTGCTTGCACAGGGCTGCTCTAAAGCAGGCCCCTGCGAAGCCGCGGTAGAAATCTGATTCGGGTTATTGTTTTAAATAAGTGTGGTGGAATAACGACAGGGACTTTCGTAATGGAGCTGACAGCTCAATAGTGAAAATAAAAACACTTGCACTTCAACGTAATATACAAAGCTATATTAGCCGTTCAAATAAAATGTTGAGGGCGTGTTACAATCATAACCACACCTCAATCACATTAAATGCAACCTTTGTAGAACTTCAATGGAAAAAAAATTCACCCTTTCATAAACTTCAACTTACGAACTCAGTAAGTGAAATAAATTCCATCATGAAATAACTGCCTTACACAAAGGGCTGTGGAACGAAGGATAAATAAGAAAAACCATGTAAGTTACAACAGGGTAGTGTTTAGTTCTGAGAAAGTCCCCCCCCCTCGCGCGCCCCATTTGACTGTAAAACGTAGTAAGGTGTATTATTTGCCCTCACTAAAGTGGACAGGCGGCGACTGTGCACATTACTGAGAAGGGTAACATAATCGGTGGAGACTGGGAATTAATGTTTGAGCTGCATCTGCTACAGCAACGTGAGGCTACTGTGCTAATGACAGTTTCATTAAAACTAAATTCTTGAACAAAACTAATAAAACCCAAGTATTAACTGTGAATTATTTTTAATAACCAAACCCGAGAGGCTTGGTGAAGGAGAGGATTTTTAATCAACTCTACTACACAATGGTTTAGCAGTTTCAGCTAACTCTTTCTAGCAGGTTCTCTCTCTCCCCTCATCTTCTTACAATCCTCTATTTGACCTTGCCCTCTCCTTCATTTTTCCAAACTGTTTTCCCCTCCTCTCCTTCACGGTTTTGTGCTTCATATCTCTACCATGACTTTGCTTAACATCTTCTATTGTCTCCCAAACCGGGCAATCACAATCAGCTGTTCTTACAAAATGAGCAACAACAGAGCATCCAACAACTACACCAAACCCACAACTCTTCTCTGACATCGCTGTAACCAATACTGCTACAGTACTGATCTTATCCCAGTTTTCCTAGTATTTATTGCTACTATAATGTTTATGTACAGTGTACTTTCTATATTATGCAATAGTGAAAATTGTCATTTTTCCGTCTGTGCATCACATGGTTTAAGAAAATACTGTAGAACATACAGTACTCCATTCTATTGTTGTGCTGCAATTTTTAAACCTTTAATTGGCAGTCACAGATGTACAAATGATAAGCACATAACCAAACGGACTTCTTTACAAGTGAGCACACCTATTTGACCCCACACCCGTTCAAGATGGAGGTCTCTCAAGTTCATTACCACAATAAACCTTAGGAGACTTTACCATTATAGATTGTTTTCTTGTTCTAACTTCAAAAGCTTTTTAAAATTGCAAGAACTACATTATACTTAAACAACATGGTTATACAAGTAAAGTTGATTCAACTCTACCACCAAGATTGTGTCTCTGAAATGATATTAAATTTGATGTATTTTTACAGTGCTGTCTAATCGCAACTATACACAGTATTCTGGCTAGAATATAAAATGTCCTCCACAGGTTCCTGGGTCTGAACTCTTGATTTTAGATGGTGAGACTATTGAGAAGTGGTGGAAACTTTAGGAGGCAGCCCCTCCCTGGAGGATACAGACCACCAGGGATGGGTCTTGAGGTTTTTATGCCCCTATAGATTTCTGCCTCATGCTTCCTGTTCCTTTGAGATGTAGGAAGAAACAAGTTCCAGCATTTCTAGGACTATGGAGCCACAAGAGGCCATGCTTGCCTGACGTGACCGGCAGTCTTCCTGCTCTACTAGGTTGTATCTCCCCATTAAACTATGCACTAAAATCAGCGTTGCTCCCTTACGAGAAAAAAATAGCTAATGCATAAGTAACGCTACACTAATATTAAATCTACAACCTTCCATTTATATTAAATATAGCATGACCATCATTCCAGGCCAACGCATTCATTCAACACCTGCTGAAACAGCTCACTTATGCCCTCAAGGCCCTTTAAGAAACTAAAGCCAAGGCTAACAGTCGCCCAGTGAGAAAAGCAGTCATCTCATTCTAAAGGCGGTGACGAAAACGTAATATCAGACCATTACCAGACTTCCTTCTCTAGACCTGCATCACATAAACAGTATTTGTTTATTTTGAGGGAAGGTCTTACTGTGAGCATCAGACTATCTATCCTCAAACTCAAAGACTGCCTGATTGATGGGATCAGTGATATGATCTACTATGCCCACATCTATTCTATCAACAGTTCAGTATTGACAGTATCTCTTTTATGTGAGCTGGGAGGTGAGTTTGACACCAGTCTAGTCTACACAATGAGTTCCAGGATAGCCAGGGATATGCAGAAGAACCCTGTCTAGAAAAAAAAACAAAAACAAACAAACAAACCAAAAAATATCTCATTTGAGGCTGGTGGTACAAACCTTTAATCCTAGCACTCAGGGTCAGAGGCAGAAGCAGGTGGATCTTCTGAGTTCTAGGCCAGACTTATCTACAGAATTAGTTCCTGGACAGCCAGGGCTACACAGGAAAACCTTCTTTCTAAATCTAATTTGATCAAACAATGATAATAAGTGTTCCCCAATACCTAATTAAAGTTATCTGTAACAAAAGCCTCTCAAAAATATTTGACTGAGAATTGTTACTTTGAACTTCTGTATCACACTTAAAAACTGTGGCAAAGCAAGGCATGGTGGCATATGCCTACGATCTCAGCACCCAGGAGGATTAGTCAAGGGGATCAATGTCAAAACTAGCCTTGGCTATAGAGCTAGAGCCGGCCATGAAATAGGAAAGCACACTACTCAGGTATAAACAGGTAGTGTTTACACTTGGCTGTTCTTAGGGCACAGTTTAGCAGCAGCAAGAGCATTCTTATGACGATGCAGCCATAGCCACAATCGTCTTCCGCACTCACTAGTTTAATAACAATTCAAATCTCAGAATAGACAGAATCATTTCAAAGTCATTAGATGTAACAATAACCAAAGCATGCCGGCTTTATATGAGGCAGAAACCATTTCTTTAAAGAACATTAATGTTAATTAAATTGAATATCAAAAGTAATATTTTCTTCTAATATCAAAATAATTACTAGCTGACATACTTTTGAAGACACAGAGCTAAATATCCCCCCTCCCCCCAAAGTAATACCCAATGGTAAATAAAAACCCAGAAGACAGTTCTTGGAGAGCTAACTAGAGGGGCTGGAGAGGTGGCTCAGTGTTTAAGAACAGTTGCTATGGTTACACAGGACCAATTCCCAGTACCCACACAGCTGCTCACAACCATCTGTAAATCCAAACCCTACACATCCTTTTCTGGTTTCTCCAGCTCCAGCCACATGATGGACAGACATACATGCAGGCAAAACACCCATATAGGTAAAATTAAAATCTAGTACATAGATATGGAACTGGAATAAAAAGCAACTTTATATGATTTAAGTTGTTGTGATACTTCCTTCAGAAGACAAAAATCAGTCAACCCTAAATTCTTAAACTCATACAAATTTCCAATGATTGGAAACTAAAACTACCCAGCTTCTCCCCACGGAGGGGAGGGCCAGCGAGAGTAATCCAAAGTGTAAAGGTTCTTGCTGCAACCAGCATTCTATCCCTGCCAGCTCCAAACTTATCTTCTGACCTCCATAGGTGCACTATGTCATGCCTCCCCCATCACAACCACAACCACACACATACATACACACACCTAGAGGCAAGCAGATCTATGAGTTAGAAGGCCAGTCTGATCCACAGAGTGAGTTCTAGGCCAGCCAAGGCTACATCATGAGACTCTGTCTTAAAATTAATTAATCTGGGGAATAGATGTGAAAACCTACACAAGAAAATCAATCCCTCTGAGCCTTAGCTTCCCAACTATTATATGGAAATATATCAACTCCAAATTAGATTATAAATACCTAGCAAGGAGTATGAATGACCTGAAAAAACGGAGTTATAAGAGTTATTAACCCAGAGGTGGGGAGATGGCCCAGTGGTTAAGGATACCAGCTGTTCTTCTAAAGGATCCAGGTTCCATTCCCAGCACCCACAGCCCACAACTGCCTGTTACCCCAGTTCCAGGGAAATCTAGCCATGTCTCTTGCTCCACAGGCACCTGTTACTCATGGTGCTGCAGATATACATGAAGACAAAACCCCAACACACATACTAAAACAAACGTACCTTTAATCCCAGCACTAAGAAGGCAGCTGCAGGCACATCTGAGTTCAAAGCCAGCCTAATCTAGGCTGAGATTTTCTTTTCCTTTCATTTTTTTTTCTTTTTTTGGTTTTTCGAGACAAGGGTTTCTCTGTGTAGCCCTGGCTGTCCTGGAACTCACTCTGTAGACCAGGCTGGCCTCGAACTCAGAAATCCGCCTGCCTCTGCCTCCCAAGTGCTGGGATTAAAGGTGTGCGACACCACTGCTTGGCCCACACTGAGATTTTAGGACGGCTTTAAGAGCACGGGCTGGTCTTCTAGAGAACCAAGGCTGGAATCTCAGTTCCCACATCCATCTGTAAATCCAAACCCTACACATCTCCTGCTTGGTGAGCACTGGCGAAGACAAAGGCAAGTGAACCACTGCTCTCACTCAGTGAGAGCCGGATGCACTGTCTACTAAGGAGTGAGGAAAAAGACAAACATACTCAGCTAGGAAAAGAGATGTGCTTCCCTCATATGCTTCAAAGCTCTTCCCCCATTTCACTCAAATCCCAAGTTCCCACAGGCATGTTGCATCACTGTGAAGTAATAGATGTTGCCATCAGTGTCAGGACCTCCCCAAAGGTAAACAAGATGTGGTGGTGTTCCAAGGAAACAAGAAGTACGCATCCTGCAGTAACACTGCAGTTTACAACTAGAAAACTGTGTGTGTGTGTGTGTGTGTGTGTGTGTGTGTGTGTGCGCGCGTGTGTGCGCGCGCGCGCCAGCCAAAAGTTCAATGTATATATGTAAACAAAAGTTCAGCTCTTGGCTCTGAAAACTATAAGGGCATTTTTTGTTTGTCCAATTCGACTCAAGTGGAGCATTCACACGTCGCACAGGCCTGGCTTAGGATGGCTTCCTAGTGGTCGTCTAACACCACTCTCTTACCCTAGAAACGAGAGTTCCTCTCAATCAGCAATCACTCCTCCTCAGCACATTGCCTCATCGGAGGAAGGTGTGGATAACAACTAAGACAACAGAGCACTAATCCAGTTAGGAGACTAGAAAGAAGTTCCTTGAAGAACTGACTTTTCAGCTGAGATGGAACAGATCGAAAGTAAATGTGGGGAAGGCTGAGACCAGGGCTGGGGCGCCTTTTAGACCCGGAGTCTAGTAAGTGGGCAGGTTGTGAAGGCATGAAAGGCATCATCACTTAAAATTAGAAGGCATGGCCGGGCGTTGGTGGCGCACGCCTTTAATCCCAGCACTTGGGAGGCAGAGGCAGGCGGATTTCTGAGTTCGAGGCCAGCCTGGTCTACAGAGTGAGTTCCAGGACAGCCAGGGATACACAGAGAAACCCTGTCTCGAAAAACCAAAAAACAAACAAACAAACAAACAAAAAAAGAAGGCATAATCTTCCCACTGAGGAGAGCTGAGTACAAGACTTGTCTGTCCATGCTCTACTCCCCAATGCTGTCAGGCTAAATCCCTCAGGCCACAGTGACAGCAGGAGCCACCAGAAATTTAACTGTCCCAACTTCATCAAAAGTAGAGTTCCAGTGTCTGGAGAAAGGTAGTCCTGTTTCTCAGAAGACAAACATACAACTCAAAGTTCTGGTCCTTACATTTTAAAAGATTTAAACACTGTACTATATATGGTAAGCATGATGGTGTCCTTATTCCCAGCATTAGAGGGCAGAGGCAGAGCCTGGTCTATACTGTGATTTCAAAGCCAGACAATGCTGCATGGCGAGACCCTATCTAAAACAACAGCCAAACTAATGTATGATTATGTCAGTAGCAGAGGCAGCTAATATTTTTGAGACAAGCAGTCTTCCAGAGGCACTACATATAATAACTAATTTAATTTCACAACTTTGACAATGGTATCAATAATAACCACATGCAACAGATAAGCAAATTGACTCCTAGGGAAGTTACTTGCCCGTTACTCAGCAAGTACATGACAAGATTAGGACTTAACCCAAACTAACCTCTTGCCAGAGTGATGGTGCTGTAACACAGGTCAGGGAGATCACAAATTCAAGACTTTGTCTCAAAACACCAAACAAAGTGTAACAAAATAAAGACCATCTACAATCTTCTCTAGTATCAAATCGGGGTCCAGGTCCCTGATACGTTGCCTTTCCAACAGAAATATCAATCTGTATGTAACCTGGGAAACTAATCAGAAATACACAAGAAATACTGGATACTTCTGTATGAGGCAAAAGAGTAAAGCCATTCTTTACTATTGTAAAAATCCTGCCATCTGAAAAATCAGTATATAGCCTGATAATTAAAAATGAGATATTTTGACAACACTGAGTTAAAAACATCCTTAACCACTGAGCCATCTCTCCAGCCCTAAAAAAAAACATTCTAAATCTAAATTACTAAGTTCCTTTGTTGTACATATATATTACTTTAACAAGAGCTTAAGAATTGTGCTGAATAATTTGAAGAATAAAAATTTGAGACAGACTCCCATAGTAAATATCTCTTTTTATTATTGGAGGGGAAAAAAAGCTAGGATGAGCAAAGGGGGAAAATAGATCTCCATGGGTTGAGAAAAGAAAAGAACATCAATGGGGGAGGGGAGGGGGAGTAGGAGGCAGGCACTGTGTGAGGCAGAGCTAGAGCTGCACCTAACCTAGCTCAGGAAGCAAGTTCAATTAGACTAGAAGGCAACAAGACAGCAGAACTGTTAATAGGGTGGGGGTGGGGGAGACTGAACCCAGGGCTCCATCCATCCATCCCAGATAAGTACTGTACCTCGGAACTGTATTCCCAGCAAGACAGTATATGTAACATGGTACTAGACGCGTGAGTTTGCAAACACTGTAGATTGGCTGACTGCTTAGAGTAAGTGGTTCAATTAGCCACTTGGAAGAAATAGGTTCAGAAGTTTAGGTTTTTAGCTTTCCAGCATTATTGCAACCAGTAAGGGCTGGAAGACAGACAATAGAGACAAAACAGAAAATGGGAACCAAGGAAATTGTTTAAAAGTGTATTCTTAGCATACAGGAAGACCTTTGACAAATATGCTACTCAACTGCAAAAGTATACACAGTAACATTAAACCGTGTGGTTTCACAGTGACTGAATGATACGGGAGAAAGGCTTGACCCCAGAATTCAACCCAATCTATAAGTAGGTACCTTTCACACTTCAGTTCATTAACATTCACAACAGTGCAATGAAGCAGATATCAATCCAGTACCAACAGGCACAAGTTGGGAACTTTTTTGGGTTATGCAGCTTCTTTCTATGTTCAGTGTACACGAGGCAGAGGGACTGTTCAACACCAACGTACGATGCAAATCTGAACAGAGAGAGCTAAGTAATAACAGGGTTTATACGGCTGTTTAAAGGCCTCATTTAACTCCATGCAGATATTCTACTATCACCTCTGCTTTCCAAAAGGGAAGGGCACCTAAGAGAGGAAAGCAAGGTGCCCACAGTCACCAAGAGTAAAAACAAAAAGCCAGAATCCCAACCCAGGTCCGCCTGACCAGGGCCAACACACTCTCACGACAGGCTATTCTCCAGCACTCCACACGCGACAAGCTATTCACGGAACTCAGCGCCCTCTTCAAACTACTGTCTCCAGTTTGACCACTGGGGGTATGGTAACTGAGCCTTGTTTTTTAGAGTTTCTTGGAGTGGGGGGTACAGAGGCACTCGTGTATGTTAAGGGCCACAGGACAAACTCGGGTGTCATTCCTCAGGTACTGTCCAATGTATGAGACAGGGTCTCTCACTCGCCTAGAGCTCACTTTTAGACTAGGCTGGCTGTGCTCACTCTACCTCCCCAGTGCTGGGATTATGAGCATGCACCACCATTCCTGGCTTTTTGCCTATTTTTGGTTTTTGACGTAGGTATTGGAGATCAAACGTGTCCGGCCCCATTTGTTACATACAATTAAACAATTTTGCCTTTAATCAAAATATCAGGATGACAGGGCAGCAACTCCTTGTTGAGTTCTATAACAAATGTAACCATCACAGTGGGCCTCCATCTCCCTGTATCTTTCTTTAAGCAACTTAAACCAGTGGTTTCTAAACTCCACATATTATAATCACTACAGACTTGCAACTATTTGAGAACCAGTCTACTAACTCAATATATCTGCTCCTAGAAAATGCTCACTGCTTCTTACTCTAGTGAGCAATTTCTGAACTAAAAAATGACAAAAAACAAAAACCAGAAGGAACAAAATAAAGTGTAGACTTAGTGGTTAACATGGAAGCCTCACTGTCAGAGTCTGATAAAAATCATCACTTAAGAACAAGCTGCTCAACGTTACCAAACAATCTGTATGACAGAGCTGGAGACGGCTCTGGCTTACAGTGGATGCAGTTCTCCCAGTTACAGGTGGCTCAGAAACACCTCTAACTCTGGTTTCAGGGGATCCTGTGCCCGCTGGCCTCCCAGGCACCTGTACTTTTGAGCACAGACATGTACATACTAGCACACACAGAGAGGGAGAAGGAGAGAATAACTGTTAGGAAGTACTTTGTACAGCAAGAACATGCCAGAGGCTTTGTCATTTAATGGTACCAGAGACTTGGTAAGGATTTGTACTTAAACCCAACAACAGAAAAGAAAACCTGGGTTATTTGGGGTTATTTCTAAACTGAATTAGTGCTAGTGCTGATTGTAGTAGTTTTCTTTTCTGGGACATGAATTTAAGGGAAAAGCTCTTTTAAAGTCTCCTCTAACTATTACAACATCATTATACATTTTATTTCAGAATATTGATTTTTGCTGAGGTTTTAATATAGTATTTAATAATTTTTAAGTGCTTTCGTATTTTATTTTTCAGAACTCTAACTTGAAGAGCTAGTTTGGGTGACTGACTAACTCACTAAAGGTCACTTAGCTCCTAAGTGTTAAAGTGAGCGGTGGGGCTCGAGAGAGAGACCCAGGAGCACTTGCTGCTCTTGCACAAAACTGGGGTTTGGTGCCCAAGCTCCAAGGAGGCTTATCACTGCTAGCCCCAGGGGCTCCAGCGCCCTCTTCTGGGCTCATGCAGTCAAAACACTCATGCACATAATGGGCAAAAGTAAACATTAAAAAAGAATTGAGCTGGAATGAATGTCTTCCTACTTGGGGTCCAATGTTTTTAGTACACTAAACTGCTTTGGTTCATAGATACTAAGTACAATTAATAAAGAAAAAACTGTAGCCTGTTGGATTTTGAACTCGTTGGTTTAAATGCTGGCATGCATAAACGATGGAGACGAGTCTGTACTGATCTCACAAGGCAGGGTAGTGCTCAGGCAAGCACTGATATTGACTGTGTTATTTAAAACATGCCAGCATCAGGTAAGCCACTGCTCTTACTAGATGTAAGAACTGGGAGACTAGAAGAAGGACGGCAACAGGAAATAGTCTTCCTGTGGAACAGTTGAAACTGTCAAGTCAACAAGAAGAGATGGTCCAATACTTTTAGAAAACAACTTGCTAGCATATGGGGATAAGCACCACACGCCATTCTGATGACAAGCATGCCGTCTGACTGCTAGAAAGAACGCTCTGAAGCTCTGAACAGCCCTGTCACTTCTCACTTATATCCCAGTCCATCCTCAAGTACAGTGTATTGACTTGGTATCTTACCATTTCAAGGAAGACGGAAAAGGAGCATAGTGATGCAGTCACTCTGAAGGGCTAAATGGGAAAACGCCCAGAGCAGTTTCAAGCGTAAAATAAAATGGTTTTTAAATAAATTGGTAAGCAGTTAGAAATGCAATTAGCGGTGTGTTGACCTAATCGTCCATTTGTTCACTGAAAGTCCACTCAAACATTAACAGGGGCACAGCTCAGTGACCAGTCAGCTACAGGAGGATGGATAGAGCTGAAAAACACAGCAAAGGAAACTAAAAAAAAACCTTTTTTTTTGTTTGTTTGTTTTTACACTTTGTGCATGTGTTTTGATCTGCATGTGTGTATACACACCACAGGCGTGCCTGGTGCCTAAGATCATAAGAGGATATGAAAGCCCTGAAACTAGACATGCAGTTATAAGGCCCCATGTGGGTGTGGGAACTGAACCAAGGTCCTCTGTAAGAGCAGAAATGATTTTTGATGGTTCTGGTTCCTGGGCTGACCACTGTCTGACCCCTAACTGCTGACCTGTCTGTTTCACCTTTTCAGGAAACTTTCTGAGCAATGGTTTTATTACCTGTGAAAGGAGCCGATGAAAAGGTCAGACAAGGACATAAAGTGCCACAATCCTGCTCACTCCCTCACACTGAGCTTCCCAGTACAACTGTCACTAACATTCCAGAGTTCCCCACCACCATCTACACAATCAGACTATAGGAAGATGAAGAATATATACATTAGTTGTGTATTATCAAAAAATATTCAAGAAAAGTGGCCCGTTCAACTTGTCATTTAAAGGGTGTAGTGGTGGTGTGGTTTGAATATCTCAACTCACTTTTCAGAGGATAGCAACATGTGGGTCTCTGGAGAGTGAAAGGGTGCCTTTAGAAGAGTGCTGAGGTGGACTGCTGGCCCTTCCTCTTTTACTCTGCCATATGCTACAACCACATGAAGATACAGCAGAAAGGCATCATCTATAGACCAGGAGGGACACCACCCAGTTTAAAGTACTTCACTACAGTGGCATGAGTAGATTCAGGTAGGTGATACCATAGCGCCAGTAAACCTGAAAAACGTATTAGAGAATGAGAAGCAAACAGAAGACAGGGGCATCACATGGTGACTATTAAGTCAGATATTAGTGTAATAAACCTGCAAAAATTATGTTAGCAAAACACTCAGCAGTTAGTTGATAGTGATCCCCCAAGTCTCAGAGACAGATAAAATATATCACAAGAAAACTTTAAAGACAATCAAAAATGGAGAAAATGTGCAGGAATGAAAGATGAAAATGTCGCCACGTAACTAAAGTTTTAATACAAAACATAATACAATATAGTCTATGCGTATTCAGGTATGCTTTTTTTTTTTTAATCTTTATATTCAATACCTCAACATTATTAAAGTAAAATGAGCACGCTTCCATCATGACAATACAGCAGTCATCACTTCGTACAGTGGCCGGCACACTTCATTTTAAAGATGTGTCAACAAAAGATATGTCAACACTTTGTATCTCTAGAAATATATGGTTTGAAAAAAACATAAAAGTTCTTGGTTTTGTTTCCTATTTACTGTCCTGTTTTCCATTCTCTGAAGACTAACTTGCAGCACACCTAAATGGTATGGCAGACAGCAGAAAATCACATGGCATGAATAGTAACCCCAACATTAGCTAATGTCATTGAGAACAACTTGGAACCATAAACAGAGATAGGCTGTTTTCTTTTTAATGTAATAAAAAAATGAAGTTGACAAAATATTCATAAATGAAGGACAGGCATTGTGGCACAGTCCCAGCACTTAGGAAACAGAGGCAGGTGGATCTGAGCTTGAGGCCAGTCTGGGATACAGATCAGGTTCCAGGGTGGCCAGAGCTACATGGAGAGAACCTATCTGGAATCAACGCCCCCATCCCCAAGTTAATAAAATGAGGAAATGTAAGATTGTGCTGAACACAGGATAATGATAACCAACTATCCACAAGAAGGTATTTGGTTGTAAGTGTATGACCTTAAAGCTGAATACTGGCCTCAGTAACTTTAGCAGAGACGGGTATTTAACTGCCAGGGAATATCACTCATTCCCCTCATCCTACAAAACAGGAGTTTGTCAACTGGACTATAACTGTAGTTGGAGGACAACAGCATTTATTCACAAGAATATAAAGAGCACTAGACAGTAGTTAGTCAATCTTTTTATTTAAAAATAAGATTCAGAAATCAAAATTGCAAATTAAGAGGAAGAATTTTATTTCTGATTTAAATAAATAAATAAAATAAATAAATAAGATTTGAGACCCTCCTCCCTCTGTGTTTGAATGGGACGCTGACATCTGATAAGTACTTCAGTAAAGCCACAGGCCCCTTCTCTAAGGAACTGGTAGCTCATAGCCTATTTCTCAGGGAAGAGAATAATGGCAAAGTTTACTTTGTGACTTCATTTTCTAAGCACAACTGATGAAACCGGACAATGACCTTCCAATGTGATGAATCCTAGCATGAAAAGATGAACTCACTCTATTGAATTTCCTTTCCTGGGGAAAAGCATCAGAAGTACTAAGAGATTTACCATTTGCCAGTTCCAAAAGCTTAAGCTAAAAGGTCACAACTGGTAGGCAGGTAAACACACTCAAGACAAAATTACATAGATCAGAAATTCTAAGCAGAGGACTGTGAAGAGCTGAGCAGGATCATATGGACTGCCTTGCTTCCTGATTGCTTTCTAATTCTAATCCATGAGTGATTTAATTGGAACTCACCCTTGCTTTTAAAATAATTGGAATATATTTCTTTTCACTGAAAGAAGTTTAGCCAGAGCCAGACATGGCACATGCCTTTAATCCCAGCACAGTGGAGGCAGAGGCAGATGGATCTCTATGAGTTCGAGGCCAGCCTGGTCTTCATAGCAAGCTCTGAGACAGCTAAGACTACATAGGGACCCTATCTCAAAAAACAAATAAAACAAAAAAAGGCCCCCCCCCCCCAAAAAAAAAAAAACAAGAAAAAGAAAAGAGCTGAGCTAAAAAAGAAATATCAAATAACTATTAAGATATCTGTATATAATTAAACATACAATATGATTATATAACAATATGAGCAACAAACTTCCCACGTGTTCTTGCTTCATCTGAGTATTTGCAGTTCTCTGGGAACTGTTGAGTTGGTACAACAATGTCTCATGATAATCTTGGGAATGTATTTCCTTAACTTGCATTTTCTTAGCAGCATGAATTAGCAATCAAACATCAAAGTCTCTGAGAGACACTGGGTATAATAAATAAATCCAGAAGGTAGAAAGGAAACTGAGTAGAATAAGTCAGGAGCCAATAAAGGCATGCACCGCCCCCCCCCCTTTTTTTAAATTCTTGTTATTCATTTTCCTTCTTTCCTTTCTTTTGTATGTATGTATATGGGTGTGCATGGCCATGTTAATGTATGTTTGCAAGTACATATGAAGGACAAGAGCAAGGAACATTCCTCAAGAACCATCCATATTTAAGAATGTGTGTGTATACACACACATATATTATATGCACATGCATATATATGTACACACACGTACACACACGTACACACACATATATGGGGTTTTTGTTTGTTTATTTTTAAGACAGGTTTCTCTGTGTAGCTTTGGCTGTCCTAGAACTTGCTCTGTTCTAGGCTAGTCTAAAACTCCTGCCTCTGCCACCTGCCTCTGCCACCACTGTGCTGGGACTAAAGGAATGCACCACCACTGCCCAGCTTTATTGTATATTTTTAAAAAACAGATTCTCAGTGACCTAGAACTTGCCAAGTCAGCTACGCTGGCTGCCCAGGGCACCCCAGGGATCCTCCTGTCTTTGCCTCTGCAGTGCAGGCACAGGTGCATATACCATTATACCTAAGGTTTAAAAGTGCGTTTAAAGTTCGAAGTCCTCTCTGCAGGCCAGCACTTAGACTGAACTATGTCTCCAGGTCCCATTTTCTATTTCCATTTTGAGGAAGAGCAACCACCTACCACATTTGTTTTATTAACACTTTAGCCATGTAGGACAGCGGCACTTCTTCCTACTATGATGCCAATTTTAGGATACTACTTGTTTCCCAAGATCCTTCACATCCCCTGCACTTCCAGGGGGTAAACTGGTAGACAAACGCATGCTTTATTTGAACAAATGTGAAAGAGACTACAGCATGCTTTAACAGCACAAACTGATATACTCTTGTCGTAAGAGTAATACATAAATAATGCTATCTTCACATAGACACAGGAAAGCACTGTGCCTCGCAGCAATGAAGAAAGTGTCTAATAGTTTCGCCCTATGGAACCAAGAGTGTGATCAACACATGTTAACCATGGCCAACTAAAATGAACACATCCACCGGAAATCACCTCAGCGTGGATGAGCCTTGGACACTCTTATGTTTTCTCCCCTCGTGGTTATTTTTCTAAGCTTGTATTCTGAGAGTATTCAATACAGCAAAGGGTTAACTTAGATTTATTTTTATTCCAGGATTATTTCTGCAAAAGTGAATCCTAAAACAAAATAGACAAACGCTTCCCAGGAAAGAAAGCCTGTGACTCTACACTGGGTTTTGAGACTTTTGTAATAGTAAGTGGAACAGATTTTCAAGAAATCATAACTACAATATCTAAGGGAAACTTATGTAGTGATGCATTACAAGAGACTGACAAACTGTCAGTGGGTGCTCACCTGAAGGAGTTAATGAAGTCCCACTTGCTAAGAAAACAGTTCATAGAACATTAAAATCATTTTTTAACAAAACTTAGGAAACAGCAAATGAAAGTGCTCACAATTTACAAAGTGTTGTGGATGGGTTGGCAAGAAGGGGAAGGAAGGAAGTGAGGCTGACCCTGGTTTGGAACTCAGGCATAGTTCTGGTGTCTGCACCACCCTCTGGGTTGATAACCACTGGAGACTACATACACTTACAGGCCACAGTTTTATTGACTTTCAAAACAAATAGCATTGTAAGCACCTTGCAGCAATTCCCCAAGTCTGCAGGATACTGACATGTACTAGTAAAACTGCCACACGGAAAATCACCAACAAATAGACACACGGAGTGTGTGGCAATGCCTCGAAGGACTCACCGTTCCTATGAAAGCAAGCTGACTTTTAGAGTCAGAACTGCATTTATCAAACAAATTCTTAAACTTTTTCCTAGAGAAGGGTGGGGGCACGGACAACGAATCTCTTCAGAAGTCATTGCGAAGTGATTCTTCAGTTACAAACTGCTGGCAGTAACTGTCCCTCGCACGTAGAGTTAACAAAATGCATACAACTTTTTTTTTTTTAAACTCCGGGTTATTTATATATATATATTTAGATGAGGTCCTAGGCTGGCCTTGAACTCAAAAGGCCCGGCTGGCACAAGCAGCACACTGTGCATGCCTTGGGTCACACATGCTCCTAAGTCCCCTCTGAGGTTAGAATCCTCAAGTGCTCTCCTTTTTACGCCTTCTTTATTCTGCTTTCCAGTCACCTTTGTTAAACTCTGACATGGACATACTATTCTAGCTTCTTGATTCAGTACTATTTAGGCTAAAACAAGATTCCAGAAAAGTTCCCTACCTTTACAGGAATTCCACCGTTTCACGTTATTTATTTGGAAAACATTTGGGCCAAAGGGATGGTATTTGGCAAGGTGATCCAAACTCACAGCTAGAGCCTGTCTGGAGCCAGAGCCAACAGCCAGTGTTAACACAAACTGCCTCCTTCCAATAGTCTTTGGGCTGGGGAGGAGGGTGCAGGGCAGGGCATTTCCAGACTCCACCCTCAATCCATGGCACTGACAGTAACCACTGAACATGCTACACTAGTTATTTAAACTCTTTGGCTTATTTCTTCACGTAAAAACAACTGAAGGCTGACCATATGCCTTTCAGCTTCTAGAGGTAAAACTTTACTGACTGTAAATAGTAACATAACATAAAAATAGTTATAATACATGCACAAAAGTAGCTTCGTTTCTTTCTTGAAGTTACTGCAATTTACCAAGCCCCTCCTACCTTCCAGAAACTGCTAGTCTAGTCAATCATGCAAGTCATGCTCTGAAGATGCTACTCAGAGCTACCTGTCACTTGGTCCTCCTTAAAACTATACAGGTTCCTGTAGGAGGCACAGGGCCTGCCTGGCTCATTCCTTACAGACACACTGACAGGAAGGATACTGCTGAGCTGGGCATGGTAGCTCATGCTTTTAATCTCAGACTCAGGAAGTGAATACAGGAGGATGTCTATCAGTTCCAGGCCAGACTAGTCTACATGTGAATTTGAGGCCAGTCTGGTCTACACGGTGAGTTACAGGACAGTCAGGGCTACAAGTCCTGCCATTCCAAACTAGCCCTGAAAAAGAAGTCTCGACTCCCTCCCACCCTCAGCCTGTTAGCACCAAATGTCACTACTTTTCACCCTGCTGTTCCAATCGAAGCATCAAAAGGCCATCCTTGATTTTCTATAACACCCACAGTGCTGTCCAAATATACCTCAAATGCGCTCTCATCAGACTGCTTGGTTCAGGATGTCCAGACAGCATGCTTTCTAAGAACATGACCTGCTACAACAATTTCCAGGCCTCCATTTTATTCCCTTGCAGCTGCTTGAGACAAAGCAGTAAAGAAAACCTGGTGCACCCTGTAATTAGTCCCGGACAGTTTCTGGTGCTCAGGCAGCCTTCGGGGCTGTTGTTTCATCTAGGGCTGCACTTCTGAGTGAGTGCATCGCTGCCTACCTGGTTTGCCATGGCTCCGGCACAGCTGTTCCCTGCTATGTTCAACTCGTTCCCAGTGCCGCCCTTTAGTTTTGCAATCTCTCTCCCAAAATCTCCCACTGGCTCCTCCTTCCCTTGACCAGACTTCTGACCACACTGACATTTCAGAAAGGCAATGTTCTCCTCTCCCTCTCCACCCTACTGATCTATTTCTTCTCACTGTTTCACTTAAAAAAAAAAAAAAGTATCTATTTCATTATTTTCCTTTTACTTCATTAAAAAAGCCTCCAATAAAAAATTAACATGACTCTTTTCGTTGCCAGGAAAAGAAAACAATATGAAACTCAAGCCCTCTAAAACCATCTCTCAAAATACTGGTTCCCTTCCCAGAAGCACTCAGAGCTGTGCTTTTGTATTATCTGTGTAAAGTTCTTTTATGTGCATCTAAATATGCAGAAACAATAAAGCATTTTCCTTCTGCTCTGTAACAAATCATTCTCTCAGCTTCCCTAGTCATTTTCTATAGAATGAAAGCACAGTTCACAAACTGAATGACCTACAATATAGTTCACTGATGAATACTTAACCTATTAACGTTTTAAACCAATTAAAGTCATTTCCTAAGCTATTTCACTGGATATACATTCTAGGGTTTCTATAGCTGTATGTTTTTAGGCTCCACAGACCACAGATGCTGTGCATGCTCTTTGTTTTTACAACCCTTTAGAAAGTACGATCTGAACAAAGACTTAGAAGTAAAGTCACTGAGCCAAGCAGGTGAAGGCTGCAGCCTCTACAGATGGTGGGAAAGAGACAAAGCGTCTGCAGGAAGTGAGGCCAGGAGCCTAAGGAAAAGGAAGAGCAGGTTGAACAGATCAGGCAGAACTTCAGAGTTCAGTGGAGAGCCTAGGTTCACTCTGAGCATTGGTTAGGAGTATTTGAGTATGTACAGGCTACTATAACAAAATCAGGAATTCAGAATTTAAACACAATAGCAATCTCTCACCATCTTCAGGTTAGGAAATCAATTAGAATCTGGTCAGGGCCTTCTTTCTGGCTCACAAATAGCTTCTTCTTGCTGTATCCTCCAAAGGACATATTTTTTTAAATATTTTATTTATTTTGCACTGCTATTTTGCCTGCATGTCTGTCTGTCTATATGAGGGTGTCAGATCTCCTGGAACTGGAGTTACAGGCAGTTGTGAGGCACCCCGTGGTTGCTGGGAATGGAACTCAGGTCCTCTGGAAGAGCAGCCGGTGATCTTAACTGCTGAGCCGCCTCTCCAGCTCCAAAGGACATCTTTTATGAAGAGCACTACAGCTATTCATGAAGACCTGACTTTCCTAATTTAATCACTAAAGTCCCGTTTCCAAATGCTATCACCATGGAAGTCAGCATCCTTACATGAGTTTTGGGAGGAACATGTTTTCAGATCACAGTAGAAGCTACTGTGGATGGAAAAGTAGCAAGGGCTGTAATGATTTGTAGCAGCCTTGCTTTGGCTAATGAACTGAAAAACACTGACTGGAGAGGCCAGGTAGAATGAGCAGACCACATAGTAACTAACACACTGCTGCCAAGCAGCAGGCTGCAAAGGCAGTGGCTGGGACCAGGGGCTGGAGGCAGGCGGAAGCATGAGTAGCTCTTCAATGTATTTTAAAGACACAGAAAACAGGCTGATCTAAAAAGAGTGGAAGTGAAGTCCAGAAAAGGGTCACAGTTTCAGAAGATGCCACTCCTATTTGTAAAAAAAAGGAAGGCTGTGGAGAGCAGTGTCAGGAATAGTCCAGGAGTGAGCTTGAACATTTGAGTTTACCAGCTACCATTAGACACTGAGGCAGACATAATGAACAGGCAGTAACATACACAAGGCTGGATTAGAGAGGCTAAAGAGACATATTCGGGCAGACATTGTTGACATTTGGAAGACATTTCAAACCCTACGACTAATAAGAGGAAATGTGGATGGAGAAGTGTGGCCGGCAGGACAGAGACCAAGAGCTCTGCAGCATTAAGATGTCAGTGAAAAGAAAGACCAACGAACAGAGGCAGTTACAAGGCACCTGCGCTGGGGTGGTGACTAATGAGTGCGATAACCTGGAAAGCAAAGAAGCAAGTTTGTGAGATGAAGGAAACGGCTGTCACAGCTGCTGCAGGTACAAGCTGAGAATGAGGGAAACCACCACAGGCACACCCGAGGAGCCACTGGTTAAACTGGTGGTAGCATGGTAGGGGAGGAGGGTGTCCTAGAAACAATGCTTCACAAACACTGAGAGGACTGTAATAGCATGTCTGTCTGCTTAGAGAAATGAGTCCATGATGAAAATAAAATAAGCCAGACATACAGTGGTGCACACTTTCAATCCCTGAACTTGGGAGGCAGAGGCAGGCAGGTCTCTGTGAGTTCAGGGTCAGCCTGTTGCGGTGAGCTCCAGGCAGTCAGGGAACTACACAGTGAAACCATGTCTCTAAAACAAACAAACAAACAAGAGCAAATGCATAATTCTTATTCATAAGCTGAGTGAAAAACTTACAAGGAAAGGAAAATGACTGCTCCTAGGTACTGTGTGTGGAGGAGAAAGTTTATTGTAGATAAAAAGGAGAGCATACATCTGGGAGAGTCCACGGTCATAATCTTGAGTCATTTAAGAAGAACTAGGTGCAGCAGCCAAGAGGGCAAAGGTCCAAAAGGGGTGGGTAACCAAAATGGCTGGACAGGTAGGGAGGGACTGAGGGCTGCTAGAGAACCTGGCATCCAGGCCTACTGTGTCTTAAGCAGATGAGAGAAGATGGATCCAGTACAAAAGCAGACAACAGGACTCCAAGGTCACAGGCAGGAAGGCAGCACATACTAACACAGATGCTTCTAGTTCCTGGGGATGGCAGGAGTGTGGAAATTTTCTTCACATTACTTTAGTTTTCTTAGGAAAGGAAAAAGCTAGATCATGGGGCTTGAAGTGAGGATGGGAGAAAAGACATGAATTTGTAAAAAGAGAAGGCATGAAATAGTCACTTAATAGCAGACAGGAAATATAGGAACACCAGGCATCATGCAAGCCATAAGATTTATGGTCAAGTGAGGTTGTACAACTTGTCCACATACAGGCTCACAGAAGCAAGTGCAAAACAAAGCAGAGAATTGGTTTTTAACAAACCTGGTTCTGCCAAACAACAAAAATAAGCAAAGAACAAGGAAGGAGATCCAAAATTCCATGACTAACCATGGAATTTAAGCCGAGTGAACGCGATGTACAACAGTGAAAACAAGACAGCAAGTGGCAAGGAGACAGTGATGGGTGTGGGGTGCTCCACTACACCAGAAGCTGGCAGGGGGTGAGGACCTGGGCGTAAACCACAAAGGCAGGAGTAGTGGTCACAGGGTAGAACACCATGCAATAGCAACTACAGAAATGCAAGCATTGGCTAATCTTATGAGGGATTATGTACGCTGGGCTATTAAAACAACCCATTATACTCCTGTTGACTTCATAAAGAACAGGTGGTACTAGAAACAAACAAGTATGTAGGCCTTTATGATACAACCCAAAAATGAGGATTTGGGGAGAGAATAGTCCAAAAGCAGGAAAGAGACTTCAAGATGTCATTCCCACTTCTAGGAAATATGAAAAATTATGCAAAATCAGCCAACCAACTCAGGCACAACTGTGCCAGGTACCCAGCAAGACAAGAAAGGAGGCCCAGGCACAGAGGCACATGGGAAGCAGAAGTAGGCCTGTGAGTTTGAGACCAGTCTGAGATACATAGGGAAGGCCTGAATAATAAGGAGAAAGTAGATGGATAGGAGATGTCAGTACAGAAAGAAGGGGTGTTTATGAATCTGTTGAGGGGCTGGAGAACTGCCATAGCATTTAACAGCACTTGTTCTTGCTGAAGACCCAGGTTCAATTCCCAGCATTCACATGACATCTCACAACCTTTTGATATTCTAGTCCCAGGGGATCTGAAATCCTTTCTGATGTCCTGGCACCAGGCCTGCACATAGTGCACATATACGCATACAGGCCAAACATTCATATACATAAATAAATCTAAGAAAGATTTTTAAAAGAAAAAGGAGTATGTTGAAAGGGGCTGAGGAGATGGCTCAGTGGTCAAGAGCATTTGCTGATCTTGCATAGGACCCAGTTTCAGCACCCACGGGGTGCCTTAACTCCAGATGCAGTCAATTGGATGTCTTCTGACTTCCTCAGGCAACAAGCATGTACAAGGCACATACATACATGTAAGCAAAGCACTCATACATAAAAATAAAATAAATAAGCCTTTAAAAAAACACAAAAATATGCTGAAAGTTCTTTTTGGTAGGTGGACAGTAAACCCCAGAGAACATAAAATATAAAGATAAGAAGGGTTAAGATGGGGAGGTGGGCGGGTAATGAAACTGTAAACGGACATGTTACAAATCTTCTGAATAAAATGCAGATGCAGGCTGACCAGGAACTGGGAGCCTCTGCAGTTACTGACAAAGACACCTGACTTACCCATCCTGTTAAGAAATGGAAGCTACTACGGTAAAAATGGTTTTACTTTAAAATACTTAGGTTTGTTGTGGTGGCATATACCTTTAATTCCAGCACTTGGAGGCAGAAGCAGGAGGATCTCTGAGTTCCTGGCCAGCTTGGTCTATGTAGTAAGTTCTAGGCCAGCCAGGGCTATACAGAGGGCCTGTTGCAAAAGAACAAAAATAAAAGCCAGGCGGTGGTGGCGCACGCCTTTAGTCCCGGCACTTGGGAGGCAGAGGCAGGCAGATTTCTGAGTTCGAGGCCAGCCTGGTCTACAGAGTGAGTTCCAGGACAGCCAGGGCTACACAGAGAAACCCTGCCTTGAAAAAACAAAAACAAAACAAAAAACAAAAGGAAGAATAAAGTAATTGAATTGTTTCCTTTTTTATGTATTTCATAATTCTAAAAACCTATTCTGTTCTTGATGATTTATATAAGTAATGAACGTTTCATTTCAAAATTTCAGTATCTATAATCTACCATGTATAGGAAAAAGCACCAACCTGACCCTACACCATATTGGTCCCTGACCTGCTGCTCCAGTGGACCAAGAACACAGTAGGGGTTTACCTCATGGGTACTCAGGGGAATGGGCTTCTATCTCCCAATGCTCCAGCCGTGCTCTACTTTCTTCATGGACTCTACTCCTAGTCCTCCCAGGCCTCTAACTGTGCTTGCTTATGGCATCCTCTGCTTACATACTCTCCACAACCAACAGCCAGTCCTAGACCCGAGCAGTGGCATGCACTCTTTTCCAGTTGAGGGAGCCTACTTCCAAGAGCTTACTGTTTTAACTTACTGACTTCCGAAAACTGTTTTAGTTTATTAAATATCTTCTTCTCTTATTAACTATCGATGTGTGTATGTGTGTGTGTCTATGTGTGTGTCTAAGACACCCTTGTGTGTCAGTGATTCACTGCTGACTAGTATGTCAGGCTGACTAGCCTGCAAGCTTCTGGAGAGTCTCCTGTCTCTGCCCGGCATCTCTGTAGGACAAGCCGATTACAGGGCTTTACATGTGTTCTGGGATCTAAGCTTGCTCACTTTCATGGCAAGCACCTGACACATGGAACCACCTCCTTAGCTCAGGTATTTTTCAAAAATGTTAATTCCCAATGGAAACAAATGAAAGTGGCTCTGTAACTCTATATTCACTTTTTTTTTTTTTTAATGATGTGATTGTCACCATCTATTGTTAAGCATTTGCTTGCAAAAATAGGACAACAGTTTGGAACATTCAATTATTTCTCTCCTACAATTTCTTTTGTTAGTAAAGACAAAAGTGACAGGAAGGACCTGTGTCCTTTCTGGGATAAGCACTTCTGATGGGCATGAATAAGGTGTGCAATGTCACTATTTTCACCATGTTTCAGTCAGCTTATAAAATGCAACCCGAGTGCATGCACGTGGGGTTTGCTTTCAGCGTGAAATCTTTTATTCTTATGTTAAACAGCTCTAGTCTTCTAGGCTTATTTCATTTATTTCACCAGTAATGGGCTTCATCAAGTGTATTTTTCAATTCAATTACTTAATGGGCCTTTAAACTTCTCTTAGTCATTAAATTTAATCAAATTTGTGATTTCTTTGGTTTTTCCCTTTCCCATTTGTTGGAGAACATTACTAAGAATGCTGAGCCCACATATTCTTGCTGCATCCATTTTAGAATCTAGCTCTATCTATCTACACGTATATATACACATATATACATGTATGTACATATATACATATATACGTATATACATACATACATATATATATGTATAAAATTGTGTGTGTATATGTATACACACACATGCACACACAATTATATTTCCTCCAGGTAAAGATTATTTTTTTCATTTTCTAAAATGTGGAAAAAGTTAATGTCTGTCTGGTTTAATTTTTGTAACTTCCAACTCAGCTGACTATTTTAACAATGTGGCCTACAGACTACAGGTAGTTACAAATAGAACACTTTGGAAATATGTATTACATAGAAATATACAAGTAATATCTTTTATTTAGACAGATGTAGATTCGGAGTCAGGCTGGCACACCTAGCCCTTGTGCAAAATGCATCTCCACTTTTTCCCATCAGTTAAAGGAAAATAACTTCCACGTATAACACAGAACAAGATGATGAGAATTACATATAAGAATGATGTATGCCAGACAGATGACTACAGGTAACTTCTGACACACTACAATGGAAATTGTACTAATTCAGTCCTCCCTCCCCTCTGTCTCCCATCAGTAGGTATATTAGTATTATATTGCTTCTATTTATCTCACGAACATTTCCAAATCCCCCCAAGCAGGCCTAGCATAGTAGTGAACATCTATTCTCTCAGCACGGGATGATTGCAGCAGAAGGATAGAATCTGAGGCAACAGAGAGACTGTCTTAAAACAAACCAGCGGCCCTAATGGTAGAGGCTTGTAAGCATATGCTAAAGCAAGAGGATTAAGAGTTTAAGAGTTGCTTGAACTACAGTGAGTTCAAGGCCAGTGTTCATAACTTAGTCCATTCTCAACATGTAGCCTGCATGATGTCATGAGTTCAATCTCATACTACTCACACAGTTAACAGCAATAAAAATCAAACTACCACCAAGAGCAGAGCATAGTGGTCCACACCATTAATCCCAGCACTTGGGAGGCAGAGGCAGATTTCTGAGTTCGAGGCCAGCTTGGTCTACAGAGTGAGTTCCAGGACAGAAAGGGCTACACAGAGAAACCCTGCCTCAAAAAAACAAAAACAAACAAACAAAAAAAAATCAAACTACCACCAAGAACAGAGCATAGTGGTCCACACCATTAATCCCAGCACTCAGAAGGCAGAAGCAGGCAGGCCTATGTGGGATTGAAGCCAGCCTAGTCTACATAGAGAGTTCCCATACAGCTAGAACTACACCGATCCTGTCTCAAAACACTATCATGAAAAATAAACTTGCTGTCTTAGTTAGGGTTTTACTGCTGTAAACAGGCACCATGACCAAGGTCTTATAAGAACAAAATTTAATTGAGGCTGGCTTACAGGCTCAGAGGTGCAGTCCATTATCATCAAGGAAGGAGCATAGCACAGGAGGAGTTAAGAGTTCTATATGTTCATCTGAAGGCTGCTAACAGAATACTGACTTCCAGGAAGCTAGGACAAAGCCAGCACCCACAGTGACACACCCTCTAATAGTGCCACCCCGAGCCGAGAATATACACACCACCACATTCCACTCCCTGGCTTACTCAAATACGAGTCTATGGGGACCAGATCTAGCCATAGCACAATAAAAAATACATTTAGTCCAACTTCAAAAGTTTCCATAGTCTATAGCGGTCTCAACAATGTTCAAAGTCTTCTGAGATTCATCCAATCACTTAACTGTAATCCCCAAAGCAAGACAGAAAACCACCTGGGCAAACTCCAAACTCTGCCATCTCCATGGCTGATGCCCAAGCAGTCTTCAGATCTCCAACTCCTTTTTCATCTGTGTTGACTGCAACAAACTTTCTCCCAGGCTGGTTCCACTTCCTGTTAGCAGCTTTCCTCACATGTATCCCATGGCTCTGGCATCTTTAATATCTTGGGGTCTCCAAGTCAACTTCAACTTCACAGCTTCTTATTTCAATGTATGAGCTCCACACATGGCTCCTCCAAAGGCTGGTGTCACTTCTCTAGCTCTGCCTGCTGTAGCAGGCTGATCCACTCCACTGCCATCGATGTTCTTGGTGATCAGCATATGGTACTAGCATCTCCAATACGCTGCAACTAGGCTTTACCAACAGCCTCTCCTAGGCTTTCTTCATGGTGCTAAGCCTCAAATCCTTTGCATGACCCCTTCGGTCCTGGGCCATCAACTGCAGCCAAGGCTGCACCTTCACCAATGGCCTTCTGTGGCCTCTCCCAGTGCCGAGCCTCAGCTGCTCTTCATGACCCCTTCAGGCCTTCAAACCAGTACCACCTGGGTGACTCATATATTACCAAGTACAGCTGCAGCACGAGGTATAACCTTGGCTAGATCCAGAACACAGCTTCTCTGTGCTCTCAAAAACACTTCCCAGATTGCACCTCAGTGATGCTGGTCTCTTCTTAATTACTACTAATTTCTTAGCTCTGGCTAACCAGCATCAATTGTCCCAGTAGTCTCTTCTATTCTAGACTCTAAAGCCAAAGCCACATGGCCAAAGCTGCAGAGTTCTGCTGCTTGCTGGGGCTGGAACATGGATCCCTTGTAATATAACATTATCACCAGCTTTCTCTTTTCCAACTTTCACTGCCTAAATTTGGCTTTCCTGGAACTGAATCTGAAGACTGACCTTGAACTCAGAGATCTGCATGGCTCTGTCTCCTGTAACGCTGGGATTAAAAGTGTATACCATCATGCCTGGATTTGAGCTTTTCTTCACCTAGAATCTGCTTTGTCCTAGGCTGGCCTTGAACTTAGAGATCCGTTTGGCTTTGTCTCCTGAGATTAAAGGTGTATACTCCATGGCTGGATCTAAATTTAGCTAGGTAGGATCTTGCCCCAAAGTCCCACTCCCTTAATCTGCTATCTCCTAAAACACAGGATTCAGCTGCATTTCACTTCCTGGTGCCCCTTTAATATTCAAACTACATGTTTTATATTTTTCCTTTCTAAACTTGCTATGCTCATTCAAAATGCTCTTCATGAGACCTAACCAAAGTTCAAAGTCTAGGACAGGCATTCCTGAGACTTCCTTTGTCAATGAGATTCTCTTCACCTTAGCCTCAGGCAGACTCTTCAGACAAGGATAAAAGGCAGCCATGTTCTTCATCAAAATACCACAAAAAGTCTTTAGGCCACACACTGAAGTTCTTCTCCACTGAAACCTCTTGGGCCAGGTCTACGCAATTCAAATTACTCCGAGCAACAAAGTCCTCCATATTCCTACTAAGATGGCCTATTAAACCCCATTTAAAGCATTCCAATGCTTTCCAAATCCAAAGTCTCAAAAGCCACATTCTTAAACAAACAAACAAAACCAACAACAACAATAAAAAACAACATGGTCAGGTCTATCACAGCACTACCCCAGTCCCTGGTACCAACTTCTGTCTTAGGGTTTTACTGCTGTGAACAGACACCATGACCAAGGCAAGTCTTATAAGGATAACATTTAACTGGGGCTGGCTAACAAGAGGTCCAGTCCAGTATCATCAAGGTGGGAGCATGGCAGCATCCAGGCAGGCATGGTGCAGAAGGAGCTGAGAGTTCTACATCTTCATCTGAAGACTGCTAACAGAATACTGACTTCCAGGAAGCTAGGACAAAGCCCATGCTCACAGAGACACAAAAACTCCAACAGGGACACAACCTCTAATAGTGCCACTCCCTGGGCCGAGCATATACAAACCAACACACTTGCCTTAAGCAAAAGCAGCCTGACAATATGAGTTCAGAAACTTGAAAGATACCTAGCATCATAATGAAACTTGTAAAATGCAGTTAATTGTCTTATGCACAAAGATGTTCAGTGCAGTGTTTCTTATGTAACTACAAAAAATTAAAACCTCTTTAATTATGAGAAATTCACACAAACATTACATACTCATAAAAAACAATATCACTAGATAGCTTAAGAAAATGCTTATATCATGTTTTTTTTTAAAGGCAGAAAATTACTTATGCAATAAAATCTCAGCTGTGTAAAATATACACAATTTGTAGGAAATACACCAAAGGGCTAAAATTACTGTACCATCTTGAAATTGGCAACTTTAAGTTTATTTCTCATAGTTTTAAAATAACCAACAATGAAAATGACAATGATGAGAACATCAGTGATTTGTGGAGCACTTTGTGTAGGCCCAGTTCTGAGCGCCTATCATGTGAACTCACTTAGTTCTCAGAATACAACCAATGGAGACATTATAACTAGCTTCACATCACACTGACAATTACAAAGGGCCTGGCTTAGATCGCCCATCCACACATAGGGCAACTCTACCTAGTATCATAAGGTAAGCCATTAGAAGAACGAACACCTCTAATTCAAACTCTTCACACCAAGAGCCACCAGTCTCCTTTCCACACTGAGGTCAAATAGTTCCACTGTCACTGACAGCCTTTTGAAAATAAGATGAGGCCACCATTCTTGAATGGATTTTAGCTGAGAAAAATTTGAAGGCAGCTACATGTGGCAGAGAGTGATCTTAATCCCAGCACTGGGGGGTGGGAGGCAGGAGCAGTGGTTCTTGATGGGTTTGAGTCCAGCCTGGTCCACAAAGTGAGTTCCAAGCCAACCAAAGTGAGCTCTTGACTAAAAAAAAAAAAAAAACCAAAACAAAAAAAACCCCAAGCCTGAAGGCAGATCTCATCCTCGTTTCCTGTTTTGATAGTTCATTTGAGTATAAAGATGCTTGAAGGCTAACGTTCTTCCTCATCACACCAACTACAGTACTTCTAAGAACACTGCCTAGGATAGACGCCTCAGAACCACGCAAAAGCTTGAGACGCTCCCTTCACTAACCTCTACCTACCTAACCACAGTCCACCCACTGTCAAACCTCTGTCCAACAGTGAATTCCCTCCTCTGACTTGCTAGAGCCTAACACTAGCCAAGCAGGACCTCTTTTTCTTGTGAGAAAATTCACTCCAGCCCCCGCTTTTTGAAGAGGCACTGTCCTCCATGATTTTGACAACATCATCAGTTACACTCTCATTCAGCTCTCTCAATCTTTGCAGGCTGGGGGAAGGATGGGGGGGGCGGCAAATCTTTGGCACGTGTGCCACATTCTTTTCTTTCTTTCCTGGTTTGTTTGTTTGTTTGTTTGTTTGTTTTTGGAGACAGGGTTTCTTGGTATATCCACGGCTATCTTGAAACTCAGAGATCTGCCTGCCTTGGTCTCCCCAGGGCTGGGATTAGATCTGGCAAAGAAAGATGACAGTCCCCACTTGCTGTTGCCTTCCTCTCTTCTCTTTATACTTGTCAAATTGACTTCATGTGTAACTTGATTTGGCTTCCATAGAACCTGATTTCTTTTCCTAAAAAAATGCTTGCCAATATGGCTAACAAGCAAGAAATATAAATATAGCATGTTCACATTTCAACACAATTTGTTCAGTTTTGAAGAAAACTGAATGCACACAAACACTTTAACATAAGTAAAAAAATAAGTCATGAAGACAATAACAAATATTGATACTGGAAATAGCCACAGCTAGGAGAATATATATATATATATATATATATATATATATATATTTTAGACAAAATTCTATTATGTTCATATTATGTAAAGGCAAAAAGGCTTTTAGGAATGGAGGGAGAAACACAAAAATATTTTCTATATAAATTTCAGTTGCTGAAATTCAGTAATTCCTGACCAGGACAGGATGGAAAAGCACAAGGGTAGTGGAAAGCCGAGGCCCTCTTCAGAGAGGGAAGACAAACACCCATCCTGCAATAGGCGTACACTGACTCAAGTAAAAGACGAACTGCCACACCACTATTCACCCACACATTGCAAGTGTCAAGGATTTTAAAAGAAATCTGCCACCTCTAAACTAGTATTTTTTCCTTTGCAGTTGCAAATTTCCACATAGAACAGTCATTCTCTAGAACAAAAGGGACGCCGAGTTGTGGGGCAGTAAGAAGCATTACCTCTCCCCAAAATACAAACCATCCACTACTTCAGAAAGTACACTTTCTCACCACATTTAAGTGAAAGTTTTGATAGGGAAACTCAAAACCCAGATGAACACATTTGAACGTGCACATTACAGACAGGTCCGTTCCAAATACTGATTTCACCGAATATTTTGCATTTAAGAATGGGACTTCTCTTTAGGGGGAAAAGCACTGCTTTCATACTCACGGGAGCCATCACTGTTTTAGAGGACATAGTAATGTACTTAATACAATCTCCCCAATTAGTGGACAGCCTCCACCTTCTTTTCTACAGTTACAGCAGCTGATCTGCAACTGGCATAACAAAGTGAAACTGTAAACAATCCCCGCAAACCCCACGTGATTTAAAAAAAAAAAAAAATCAAACACCGCGAGATCGTTTCTAAGAGGAAGAAAGCCTTTCTTTCTAAAACCAGTTTGATTGTGGTGGCGGGTCTGTTCCCCCGCCGCCGTTCCCCGTGGCGTGGGCGGCCAGAGGCAGACGTGCAAAAACCCAGGAACCCAAGCAAAACCCTTAGTTACAAACATTAAAATTGCGTTCACGGGTCGCGAGGCCAACAGGCCCTCAGGGGAGACAGATCGGAGCTGGCTGCAGAAACCAGGGTGTGCGAGGCTCCGGGACAAAGACCGGCGACCTCGGGCCCTCGCACCGTGCGGCCTGACGGGCACCGCGGCGGCTCGCCCCCGCCAGCCTCCCGCCAGCCCCAGGACCCACCTCCCGCCCCCGGGGCGCCGCCTGCCCCGTCCGGGTCCCGCAGGGCGCCCGGGACGACAGCTGTTGGGCTTAGAACTGCGCCGTCGCCGGCGGGCTCCAAACGGCCAGGCCGGGTCCAGGAGGGAGAACAGCGGAGCGCGGTCCGCTCGGCACGGCGGCTGGTCGGAGCTCGCTCCGACGCTTCCGCCCCTCCGCCCCGGCCACGCACCCTCACGCCAACCTACCCGGTCCCACACCATCCCAGAGGCCTCCGGCGCTCGGGCCTTTCTGCCGAAGCGGCGCTGCCTCCTGTCCGGGGCCTGAAATGGCTGCGGAACAAAGAGAATCCGGGCTCGGGCGAGCGCCGGTCCGATTGGCCGGGGGGCGGAGCCCGGCGCGGGAATCTTCCGCGGCGGTCGCCTTGGCAACGGCGACGGGGCTGGGAAAACTGCGACGGCGGCCTGGGGCCTACCGGCCTGCGTCGGGCGGCGCGCAGCAGCGGTTTCCCCAAGCGGGGGTCCCGGGTCGAGGCGTCGTCCCCGCGCCCGCTTCAAACCCTCTCGCGCCCGCTGCAGCCCCACAACCCAGCCCGGGGCTCAGTCGCGGCCTCCGCTTCCCGGCCCGTGGGTGTGAACGCCCAGATGCAGGGCCCTTCCGGCAGGTGACGTGCCCGGAGTAGACTCGTGTTCCCCCGGGGACCGTCGAGCCCAGAGCCTTGCGACACCCAACCGGCCGCTCATTCCACGGTCGAAATGTTACAGCTTCCCTGGCACAAGGCAGATGATGGGTGTGGGCGGACGGCCGCCCGCCTGGTAACACACGGGCTTCTGGAACGTGCTGATGTAGCACGAAACTACTCCATAAACCAAATGCAATGATTTCGAAGATTAGGTTTACTTCTCTCGGGATGTTTCTAATATAAAGCAGCTTGAAAATAAGAGCAGCTTGGAAATAAGAAGCTCCTCTCTCCTGAATATACAGCCACCCTGAGAGAAGTACTGTAATTTCAAGCTGAAAATGTATTAAAACGGGAGAGGTAGGCAATTTTCAAGCCAGTTGCAATGATGGTAACGAATAGATGTGAACTGGTTTTCTTCCCTATCCGATTGTTTTTACACAAATTTACCCCGAATGAGTATTTTAAATGTGGGTAGCAAGGTGGTATCTATTTCCAAGGGTGAGTTGCCAGCGAGAATTATCTTCATCTCAATCAGCATTTTCAGCTGCCTTAGGGTTACGTGTTTCCTGTTACGGCAATTACTGCTCTTCATCACTTTACAGGTAAACTGTCCCTAATTCTCGAAAATGCTAAATATCTACAACTTATTTAATAAGCTTAAAAATCTTCACTTGTAATACTTTTTTAGGGTTACAATTAGTTTAACTCAAAGTTTGAGACTAAAAGATGGTTTTTAATCATCAGAAAGTTGAACACTGAAAGGGAAAATATTTAAAATAACTAAAATATGGCCAGGCATGGTAGCCCACACTTTTTGTCCCATCGCTGCAGAGACAGAGACAGGCAGATTGCTGAGTTCCAGGACAGCTAGGACTACACAGAGGAACTTTGTCTCTATAAAATAAAATAAACATTTTAAAATGTTGATTTAATAAAAGTTGGATAGAGTAGTGTTCTTAGAAAGGAATTTTCTAAGAATATATTTCTAAGAAAAACAATTTAATGTAAACCTTCCTCTAGAGCAGTTTTGGTGGGTCTGCAAGAAAATTTACTGCAAGGAAAATGTAAACAGGTCTTGTTTTTATACTTAAAAGCTTTCATTGTGGAGTAGGGACTTGTATAAATCAGAGGATTGTGGTAACTGAATTTTACCTTGCTGGAGATTTAAAAAGTAAATCAGCATTAAAATCGATAAGATTAGGGACTGGGGAAATGGTTCAGAGGGTAACAGTCCTTGTTTTTGCAGAGGACCTGGGTTTATGCTTGAAACCATGAGGTACATCATAGCTGTTCATAATTCCAGTTCCAGGGGTCCAGTGCCCTCTGCTGACCTCATCAGTCACCAGGCATACCCACGGTGTTCAGGTCAGCAAAACACTCATACACATAAAATAAATGAAACTAATTGAAAGATTAGCAATTAATAATAGTTTATCGGACCTACCTAGCAATTAATATGAATTCACCTAAATAATGCTTTGGGAATAAGTGAAGTTAATTAGAAGGAGGAAGGATTGAATATTAATTAGTATATGCAAAAGGATTTATTTCCTAGAATTTTTTTTTAAAGAAAAAATTCTTGGTTATCGGATGTTTTAAAGTTGAGATGGGGCTGGAGAGACTCACTGGTTAAGATTGCTCTTCCAGAGGTCCTGAGTTCAAGTCCCAGCAACCACATGGTGGCTCACAACCATCTGTAGTGGGATCTGATGCTCTCTTCTGGTGTGTCTAAAGAGAGTGACAGTGTACTCGCACACATAAAATAAATAAATCTTTTTAAAATTTTGGGATGAGGTAATCCAAGAATCTATTTTTTCATTATGTTGAAATGAGAATACAGTGAGGGATTCTGGGTGGAGATGCTTAAATAAGTGGTCTTTGTCTCTAGCTTACCTAAGTTAAAAATTCCTTTTAAGTAGGAATTCTTACTCATCTTAAGGCTTATTACCATAGCTTATTTAATTTTTCTTTTCTGTTATTTTTTTCCTTAGTGCATATGATACCAGCTACCCAGTAATATTTTCTCTTTACATTTCATGTGGTGAAACTCTGCAGAATTATTGGCATTTTTAATGACACATTTTGAAATTTAAGATGGTAAATAAACTTTGCTTTTAACCTTAAAGCCTTTCTATTCTTTAGTTAGTTCCTTTTTCTTAAGTGACAAAGTTGACAAAAATAAGAACATCAATGGTACCAAATGGCACCACAGTGAGAGAGTAGACAATTAGGAAAAGAAAGTTGCTTACCCTGTCAGATACAGCTTCACCAAAACAAGAGTGAAGCTCTGGGTCCCAGGACCTGCATCCAGATGCCTGCTTCACCCTCCTGCTTTCAGTTCTGTCTCTCTGAGCTTCCCTTCCTCTGTCTTAGAAAGGACAAAGGCATAGGAAGTCCAGTAGCAGAAACTAGGCGTGACAGTGCAATAGTTTAAAGTATTGCTAGACATTAATAAATTTACAAGAACATGTGAGGGAAGTGATTTTGAAAAAGTAGACATGGAAATCCAAAACTTGCTTAATGACAATAATGGGCAATTATTACTAATACTTTTAAATTATTTTTAAATTAAGATATATTTAATAAAATGTATTTTATATTAAATAAATATATTTCATAATTTATTATTAATAATAGATTTTTATTAGCTATTACTAATAAATAATTACTAATGCTATATAGAAGCTCACTAAGATATAGCTGGAGTAATATCTGAGGTCGGCAAGCTTTAAAATAGAATACTTCTGAGAACCATTTTTCAGTTGTGCCTCTGGAAAGACACTGTTGTCTTACCCCCCAACCTTCTCCCTTTCTTAATTCTTGATTCTGTTTAGCACTAGACGGTTTAAGGAATTGTCTTCTGCTTTAAAACATGTCCATACTAACATTAAGGACAGTCTTTTTAAAGTACTAATTTAGAAAAATTTAAACGCTGAAGGGACAGTTAGAGTACATTCAGAAATATGTAAATAATCTATAGGCATTTTTTTACTTAAAGCAAACCCTTATATAAGGCTTTAATTTATAAAATGATAAGAAGTTATTTTTAACTGGGAAAGGATTAACGTCAAAGTTCCTTGAGCTATTAATAACTCCTAGTAATTAAAATATAATTCTATTTATAAAAAGGGCCTACTTATGCTCCTGCTTCTGGGAAGATGCAGAAGACACACTGTTCACTGTTCTCGCTGTTCTCAGCACATCTAAGAGTCCCAGACATTACCTAGAAAACAGGCAGAGGAAGAGGCTTCTAGTAGAAAGCAAACGGACTAAGCAGGGGCCTCGGGGCTCAAGGAGCGGCACGAAGTGAAGTCTTTGGTTCGTTTGCTTGTTTGTTTTTTGTTTTTGGGGTGTTTGTTTGTTTGTTTGTTTGTTTTTGCCTTACATATCCCACACTTGAAACTGAACCTGGAAATACGAGTAGCCCAGACCAAAGCACAAAAACAACAAAAATGTTCCATCAAAACGTTTCTCTTTCTAGCTGAAGGGGCAGCATAGAATACAGAAAACTTTCAGATGAGAACTGATTAAATCAGCAAAAAAAAATCAAAGGAAATTACATGTCCCACCCCACTGTCATGTCAACAAAGACTTAGCAGGGAGCCTAGATTTCTACTTAGAATAAGGTAGCTCCTCCCTCCTTCCCTAGGATACTGCCTATAATATTATTACTTCTGAAGCCTTCTCTCTCCGTGTCAGTTGACAATCCTGGAGGACTTGGGCTTCTCTACCAAACTGGCCAAGGTAGGTAGTGCCTGCCCCCTACCCTACTTATTTTGCTAGCAGTGTCTCAGAAAAAGTCAGCTAAAGAGAGGACTTTAAAATATCCTAAATCTTGTAGCCCAATATTCCAGGTATCATTGATACAGCAGAAGAATATTAAGAACTAAGAAGATCCCGAGCTGTATGGGACAGGGGGAGGGGGAGAGAGATAGATGACAAACCAAGAATACAGAGATGGCGCTGGTGAGATGACTCAGCAGTTTAGAGATCGGTCTGCTTTTACAGAGGACCCAGGTTCTATCCCAGCACCAGCATGATGGATCACACCCATCTATAATTTTAGTTCCAGATCTGATCCCTTCTTCTGACCTCCTTGGGCAGCAAGCATGTAGGTGGTACACATACATACATGCAGACAAAACACATACACAAACAAAATAAGTAGATCCCAGCACTCAGGAGACAGGCAGGTGGATCTTTGTGAGTTCCAGGCCAGCTAAGGCTACATAGTCAGATGCTGTCTCAAAAAAAAAAAAAAAAAAAAAAAAAAACAACAACAACAAAAAAACCATAGAAAAAGAGAGAAAGTTAATGAAATAAAAAGAGTAAAGTGATACTTTAGAGCTGAAAAAGATCATAATCATATTAAAACATGGAGATAAATTCAACAGCAGCATAGAGGATAGAGAGTAGAGAAAACCCAAAGACCTTGTAAAGAAATTATTTAGTCTAAGAAAGAGAGAATAGCCTGCAAAACAATTGAACAGTTGAACAACTGAGCTTAATTTTTTTTCAAACTTTATTTTTAAGGATGGTTCTTAAATGCTTTAACCTTTAAAGTCTTAGTTAGGGTTTTACTGCTGTGAACAGACACCATGACCAAGGCAAGTATTATAAAGGACAACATTTAACTGGGGCTGCCTTACAGATTCAGAGGTTCAGTCCAGTACCATCAAGGTGGGAACATGGCAGCATCCAGGCAGGCATGGTACAGGAGGAGCTGAGAGTTCTCTATCTTCATCTGAAGGCGGCTAGGGCTAGGGTATTAAAGCCCACTCCAACAGTGGCACACTCACTCCAACAAGGTCACACCTCCAAATAGTGCCACCCCCTGAACCAAGTACATACAAACCATCACAAACCTTCCTCCTAGCCCACCACCCACCAGAAGTAGTGGGAAAGAAAGGACGCAGGGGAAGTGGACCTGTTTAGAAATGGTTCTTTGGAGCAACTCCCAGATCATCTGTGAGAATTGTCTTTGCCCCTCTAGACTTTAGCACAATTACAAACACACACACAGAAAGCATTCTGCCATTACCTCGTCCCTTTTTACAGGGTTTCTTCACTGGTGGCCCATACTTTCTTTATTTTCTTTTGCACACTCTCCTTTTCCCACCCATCCTTCTCTGTATCCCCAATTCTTGAGCTCCAACATTGAGGCGCCATCTGACCAAGCCAGCTCAGTCAGTCAACAGGGTCTCAAGGGGGGGAGTGAGGACTGAAAAGAAAAAGACATTATAGCATGACTCCAGCCAGTGTTGAGGCTGAAGTGGTTTTATTTATTTTCAGTCTGCTTTTATACTGTTCTCAGTACATGCGAAGAATATGGTCAGTTCTAGGTCAAGGAACAAACAAGGCAATAAACAAAATCCCTGTGGTATTCAGGGACTTATCAAGATGATCAAGATAGAAGCAGCCCCAAGAGTTCTTCACAACAGATTATTATCTGTCCCTAAGAAAAGAATAAGGTACCTTTACTAACTTTAAATATTAATATGTCATATTATAGGAGTGAAACCTGAAAAAAATGCCACGTAAAGGAAGCCACTTAAAAGAAATCGCATGCTGAATGGTTGTATTTATATGAAATGTCTGGCACAGGCAATTGTCTAGAGACGGAGGCACATTAGTGGTTGCTAAGGGTGTAGGCAGGTTGGTAAATCGACAGACAAGTAGTGAGTGTAGGGTTTCTTTCTGACGTGGCGAAAGTGTTCTAAAATTAGATAAAAGGTTTCACAACCCTGTAAATATACCCAAAGCTACTGAACTGTACATTTTAACACGCTAGATTTTATGGCATGCACATTATATCTCAATAAAGCTATTATTTAAAACGAAGCGTACGCAGGCTACGTAGTACAAACACGAAGAAACTTATGCCCAGACACTGTATTGTTCAATTTCTGAGAATTAAAAACAAATATGGAAGGTGGAAGTGAAGAGCACTACCCCTTCAGTGGAGAGCCGTCTGACGACAGTTGACTTCAGAAACCCTAGAGGGCCAACAAAGGCAGGTCTCATTTTGCAAGTACAGAAAGGACAAAAACCAAAACCCACTCTAAGGAAAAAACCCACTCAAACCCCAAACCCAGGAAAGAACCCTCAGGAAGGGGGATGAGTGAATGCGTTCTCAGGTGAAAAGAAGCTAGGACGTTTATGTCATCCGTGGACTTTTTCTAAATGAAGTTCCCTAAAGGGGACATTATAGAAGGATTACAGGAAGCATGGGATCTGAGAAAGACATTAAGCAAAACATGGGTAAAAGCAATTGTACAATAAAAATAAGTATGACTCACCCAACAGGAAGTAGATATCTTGAAGTGGCCTGAAACTATTAAGGAAATCACTGTTTTAAAGCGTTCCTGAAATCTGAAATCTCAAAGCTCAGGTGGCATCACTGGAAATTCCTGCAAGCATTCAGAATCAATCAGATTGTAATCACACAATCGTCTGGGAAAGGAAGAGGAGAGACAGACACATTCACTTGAGATAGCTAACCTTCTGATGCTGAAGTCAAAGTACAAAGATGAAAACTATAGAGTAACCATTTCTTAAGAAAATTAGCTCAGAACGTCTTACCCTATGAGTAACAGAATTCAATACCACGTAAAGTTACATGCCATGATCAAGGCTGATTTATCTAAGGTTTTCATGGCCTGTTCAGTAACAAAACCCATCCGGTATCATGAACCATTAGTTGAATGCACAAGAGATCAAAATGGCTTGTCACCAAATACCTTCTGGAAAACAGCTGGAATGAAATGTATAAACACCAGCCCCCACCCCCAATTTTTTTTTTTGCATGATTCATTCAGAAAAGACAATCGCTATGATTCATTCATGCACGTAAGAACAGGTGCCTACTGTGGCCAGACCAAAAGGTACAGTTGTCCTTTGAGCTAGAGTTACAGGCAGTTGTGAGCTATGCTGGGAATTGAATTCAGGTCCTTTGAAAGAGCAACACAACCTCTTAACCACTGGGCCATCTTCACGGCCCTCTTTTTGTATTCTTATTGGTCATTTGCAATTATCTTTGGAGAAACACCTATAAAGATCAAATCCTAGCTTTGCCTACTTAAGGATGCCAATCACTTTGGAAAACCTTGTTTTCCTCATCTGTGCTATGAGACTGGTAATGACACTTACCTGGGGTGGTGAGGGGATTAGACAAGAAAAGAAAAGAATTATAATACAAAGAACAATTAATCAGAAACTAAAAGCAGGGTTAGTACATTTTGAGATTTCCCTAGAACTATATAAATGATGATGGGTTGGCTCTTTGTTTTCATTCTGGCAGGTAGTGCCGTCTATGTGCTGAGTTTTACAGGCTGAATGGTACTTCTGTCATGGAGAGAGTTGTGCTAAGGTCTGGGGGCCTATTAAGATCTGGGCCTTGTTACAGTGCTATTGGCCTTGACATCCACAGTGAACACAAGTCTACTGTCTTATTTCTTGACACTGACTCAGTGGTCAAGGGGACCTTGGTGATAGCATAGTGATCAAGTTTGTTTCTCCTGGGCTCTCTTTCCAAGGTATGTCTGCTGCCTCCAGAGCTTTGGGCTCATGGGCCATGGGAAGGTGGGTGACATGGAGATTTTCTTTCTGTGTCTACAGATGCTTCCAAGCACCGCCTTCTCGGCTTCCAAGGCCTTTACTTTGGCTTCAGCTTCCAGAGGGCCTCAATGATAAGACCAACAAAATGGCTCATCTGGTAGAGGTGCTTGCTGCCCATCCTTACAGCTTGATTCTGTTCCTGGCCCCACGTGGTGGAAGCAGAGTTTGACCCAATATCCACAAGTTACCCAAGAGCACTGATATGCACAGAGACACAGTGAATGCGTGTAATGAAGCAGTGTTAGCTCAGTTGTAGACATCTAAATGCTTTCTTATGTCTTAGTCAAAAACGAAAGGATGGGCCAAGAGCACTGAAGTCAAAATCTATACAGACCCCTCATCTTTTAGAGAAAACCCAAAGAGATGAACAGCTGGGTCAGGGTCCAGCTGGACTGGAATCCAGGTGATATTTCTTATTTTCATCTCCTTACTTGTTTAGAAATACTTTGGGTTTTGTTTGTTGACTGGTTGGTTTTGGGTTTTTTGTTTGTTTGTTTGTTTTTTGTCTTTGAGTTTTTTATTTTTGTTTGTTTTTTGCTTAAAAAATTTAAAGAGGAAGGATTCTTTGAATCAAAGTGTACAAAAATCTCAGATCTCACTGAGAATGTTGAAACATATACACACATAAGCAAATTCAAGATGACAGTGATAACTTCGATGAAGAGAAAAACGTGGGGAGTGAAAATTCACAATGGGTAGTAACTGTTCAAGACCAGCAAGCAGAGAAACCCCCTAGACCAAGGAGTACTTGGCAAGAAGAGAACTGTTTAGCACCTAGCAACAGCTTCAGCAGTAAAACTGCAGCATCATCTCAACAAAAGCCCTAGATGACATGTGACTAAATTCAACATTCAGTCTTAAAACACCTTAAAAACTGTTGGGTTTTCTTCACACTGAAAAACAAAACAAAACAAACAAACAAAAAAACGAAGGGCTGGGAATATTAACTCTGTGATAAAGCATGCTGGGAAGTTGGCTTCATACCTAGCAACCCAACAACGAGAAAAAGACATGAAAGGTTAAATAAAGAAAGAAAACCACTAAGAGATTCAGTACAAGTATTAAGGGTGGAGCAACGCCAGCCAGCGTCCCTTTAAAAGACAAATGAAGCAAAGGTGCCTTTGCCCCCCCACTGCCTGGTTTAATGCCATTTTTTTTTTTTTTCAAAACAATGATAGTGTGACTTGCAGAACTAATGAGAAGTAAACATTGGCAAAAAGGGAAACTAAAATGTGATTCAAAGCAACATGAAGTGCAAATAAAGCATCCCTGCTGCTGCAAAACCGTCAGGCACTGAGAACACCCAGTGCGGTGGACACACACAAGCTGACAAACACCCGGAGTCTTCCCTAAACGTTACGTCAGCAGTGAGGCGTTTGTCAGGATAACTTGGAGGTTCTCGCAAACTATTAAAACACCAATGAAAGAACATTTTAGAAACAAAGGACTGCAGGGACAAACTAGTAAAAGTAAAGACGTTTCTCGGATTAATTGACAGATGCGGTATGTTCCCATCAGAGACCTTAAGATATATTATAGAATTTGATAAAATGATTCCAGAAGTGTTTGGCCAAGCAGTTGAGCAGTATTGTCAAATACACAAAAATTATTCTTGATAGATATTAATGTTTAAAAGGTTGTAAAGGGGAAATGACAGGAAAGTGATAAAAATGAATAACTGAATGGATTTCAAGTATGGCAACCTCAGCTTACCTGAATAATCAGCAAAGGAGCTGTCACTTAAGAGCTGCCAAGAAACCAAGTTCAGGCTCACGGAAAGGCCACGTGGCTGAAATCCCAGCACTTGGAGGCTGAGGCATGAAGCTTACGAATTTAAAGCCAGTTTAGGCAACATAGCAAGTTCCAAGGCTAGTCTCGGCACCACAGCTAACCCTGGCTCAAAATGAAACCAAATCTCCAGAACAAAGAAAACCATCTGGTGTCATTTTGGACAAGAGCTAACCCAGACCCTTACCACACAGTAGGTGCATTCATTCTGTAGGAGGCTTACCAGACCTTCACCATACAGTAGGTGCACTCATTCTGTAGGAGACTGCCCAGACCCTCACCACATAGTAGGTACATTCATTCTGTAAGAGGCTGCCAGGCAGGACTTGGCTTGTTTTAGAATTTTGAATTAAATCATTGAAAAGTAACCAGCTGTTTTGTTTTCTTTCACCTGTCAAAGTGAGACAGTCAGTAGCCCACTTATGACCTCATGGCTCTTTGTATGAGAAACTAAATAAAGCCAGGGCTAGCAGTTGCCCAGTGAGAAAAGCACAGTCATCTCATTCACTCTAAAGGTGGTTGACAAAAGACGTAATATGTTATCAGAATATAACCACTCTCCATTCTGTAGACCTGCATTCAAGTAAACAGAATGTTTGATTATTTATAAATTTAGAGATAGAGTCTCACTATGTAGCTCTGGCTATCCTGAAACTGAAATATCAGTCTGGCCATGAACTCACAGAGATCAACTTGTCTTTGTCTCCTGAGTACTGGGATTAAAGCCATATGCCACCCCAACCCCCCTACCCCAGACCTGTTTTCCTTTCATAGATGTTCAGTAAATATCTCCTTCTTGCTTTTGGAGAAGATTGAAGTCTCTGGTAAAGCTGACAACCTTGGCTCCGAAGTATAAGTTGATAATCAGCTGGTGGTTTTTGTTTCTTGCTTTGTTATTGCTTTCAGAATCAGAGAACAGTATTTATCTCTGTATATGGATTTAGGCCCCCACTTTTCTTCCAAAGTAGTTGATTTAAGGACAAAAAGAGAAGGAGGGAAGGAGGGAGGAAAGAAGAGAGAAGGGAAAGGAGAAGGAGAGGGAATGGGGAGGGAGAGAAGGAGGGGGAGAGAGGGAGGAAGAGACAGGCTGAAAACAGCACTAAGGTTTCATAGATCTTGTCCTTGTCTGAAGATGATGTATATAAAAGGGCTTTCAGTAGGAGCCGGGCTGTCAGAACACTGTTTGGATGGGACCATCAGTATCTTTTCCATGGTTTTATTTAAGACATAGTAACTCAGACCTGGGAAATACACTGCTAATGTATAATCATTGACTTGTCTGGGCCCTGATGGAAATTTTCACAACTAATTTCCTCTTTATAACTGCTTTTTGAGGAGAGACATGAAGTACAGGGGGGTCTCTTCTGCCTAACTGATTCTGTTCTTACCACAGTTCATAGGGCTTTGGTCTAGAATATGGAGATTTCTAGCTAGTGGGGGTGAACTAGCCATTTCATACTGGGTATACCAATAGTTGTAGGCATCTATAGTATATTTGCTTTTTCATATCCAAATCTGCTGGGCATGATGGCAGCGAATGCCCTTAATCCCAGCACTCAGGAAGCTGAGTGGATCTCTGTGATTCTACATAGTGAATTCCAGGACAGCCAAAAACAAATAAAAAAAATCTGCAGCACATTTTTGTCAATTGATCAATCAATCAATCAATTAATCAATCAATCTCTTTTTGTGGTTCTGGGAATTAACCTAGTTCCTTATACATGTTAGGCAAACACTCTTCCATTGAACTACATAGCTCAAGCCCTTAACTGCCTTGTTCCTGCAATAGTGCACTTTGGAGACTTAAGAGAGAGCTCAAAGTCCATTCTCGGGAGAGAAACTAATAGTGCAGAATGACTTTCTGGAGAAGTGTTACCAGATGACAGGAGCGACCCTCTGGGAACCAGTGATAACAAGACCACAAAGACTGAATCAATGGAGAAGTAATGGGCACCCGGAAGGCCAGCTCCATGGAGACTATAGCACACAGGTGTGTGGTTTTCCTAACTTGGTTATTAAAGAACTGTGGCCTTAGTGTGTGCTTCTGGGGTCTGTGGACTTCTGTCTACCACTTAGTTATTCACTGCACAACGATTTATTGGCTGTTGATTACATGCTGGAGCTGGGCTGGCTGGGCAGGTACACTGATGCTTAACAGTCTGCCCTTAAGGACAAAACTACAGGGAGTTAAATATTAGCAAATGAAGTGGTGAATAAAAAAAAGAAGAGAGGAAGCAGAGGTGGAAAAAAATTAGAAGCTGGAAACATGGGCTTCCATGAACATTTTAAATGCCTCTAAACAGATGAAGTAACAGCATTTTGGATTTGTCAGACTTTAGAGAAAGCAAAGGCCTTGCGGGCGATCACTAGGGAACAAAAGCACACGGAGAGCATGCAAACCAGGAAAGAGTTGCTTGCAGCAGATGTGCAGCTTGGTCTTCATGAGGGTCCCAAACAACTGGAGGGGTGGGGGAGGGGCTACCCCAGGAGCCCTTGCCTGTACCTGGGATATTTTCTAGCTGGGCTGCCTTGTTTGGCCTTAGTGGGAGAGGGTGCTCCTAGCCGTGCAGAGACTTGATACCAAGGTGAAGGGGGATACCCAGAGGCTCCCACTCACTCAAAGAAGAATGTGAGGAGGGATGGGGGAGGGATTGTGGGAGAGGGTGACTGGGAGGTGGGGCAGTGAGCAGGATGTAAAGTGAATAAGTAAAATAATAATAATACGTTTTTAAAAAGAGTTCTTTCAGTTGCAATTACATACATCCACATTGAAAGCAAGAACACAGTAATGTGTGACATTTAATATGCTTAAGGACTTGTCATAAAATTATGAAGAAGCCATGCGAAAACACAGAGGCATCACCACCATCAATATAGATGAATGCAATATAGTAATTTAAAAAATGACTTAGGATTAAAATTCAAGAACATGGGAACATACATGCTTTATTGCAACTAAGAACAAGTCAAGTTTCAGTCTTGGTGGTAGAGCAGTTATCTAGGGTGCTTACCTTGTTTGTATAAAGGACCCTTTTCCTTTGAGGAGATTTAAGTATTGGTCCTGGGCTTAAACACAAGGTCATACACATGCCAGGCTAGTTACTACCACTGAACTATCTCCCCCAACCCTCATGTCATATTTTCAAGATAGTCTCAGTAAGTTGCCCAGGCTGGACCTGAATTCACTCTGAAGCCAAGGCTAGTGATATTCTTGCCTACTGAGATGAGAGGTCTATACTATCAGACCAGTGTTACTTTTTCAGTACATGAACATATGCACCTATGAAATGACTTCATCTTCAAAGCAGATATGAAGTTGAATTTTTATTATCCCCAATTTACACAGGAGAAAACTGGAGTGCATGAAGGTTGAATAATTATTTAAAATCACATAGTTAGTCAAGTAAAGAGCTAGAATTTGAAGCTTCTCTATTCATTACTCCTGTGTTGAGTTGCTTCTGTAGGCAAAAAGACTCCAAAAATTCTGGTAGCATCAACATTTACATTGTAAAAAAAGAAAGCACGTGGGGACCACATGTTCTGCAGTACGAAATGGTTAAAGGTGTTATGATTTATTAGTTCCAGAAATAAAAGTTGTTCAGCCACAGTTAGGTTAAGGTTTCTTTCCCCAGACTGCCAGAGCATGGGCCAGACATTTCTCAAAAGAGTTACCTGTCCTTTTGAGTCTTCTCTGTGTTTTTATGTATCTGCATCACTTTTGGGTATTGGTAGGTTCCTGTCTCGGGTGGACAGCTTGCTTGTTCTGCTCCAGTGGCCATGGCTTCACATGGTATGTCATTGCTGAAGGCTGCTGGACTGAAAGGTCTTCAGGAGTGGAAATTACTTTCTTCCCTAGATACTTACACATGCTTCTTTGACCTCATATTTCCATTCTTATCTGTTACCAAGCACATTTCTTAGTAGAGTTTTTTGCTATTAGCGTATCTAAGATTTTGTGCTGTAAATGTTAAGAAGGAAGTATCAAAAAGTACACGTAATTTGTATGAAGTAAAATTGAAATAAGGACAGAAACCCATGTAAATGTTGTGGTTTAGCATAAAAATCTCTCTATATCTTTCCCCATAAATTACAAAAATGTCACATTCCATTTTTTAGATGTCTGCCATGAACCAGGAACTCTGGCAAATTTGCTAGGTAATTTATTGCTCTTAATCCTGAATACAGCCCCATAAAGTCTGTAGTATTTATTATTGCCATTTCATAGGTGAGAACACAGAAGCTTGTGAAGTTGAATAATTTGCCTCAGGACTTAACCCAGATCTGTCTGAGTCTAAAGGTCAAGCTGCCAATCATAAGCCCGCTACCTCCTTCCTCTCCTCTCCCCTGCCCCCAATAAAGGCAGAGCTACTTTCTCTAATGTTTACATGTATGACAGTTCCAACTTTGTGGCTACGAATAGCGTTATAGCCAGTTGCCTTGGAAATGAATGATTATCATAAATTAAAGCTAGGCGTGGCTTATAGAGTTGAATATGGAGTTCTTTAAAGAGAAACCTGCCACGCTCTTAAAATAAGGAGGAAAACCAGTAAGAGAATATGAAAGTAGAAAATAGACAGATTTACATTCATGTTTCACAAGCATCTTTCTGGCACAGGAAGAGATTAATGCCAAAAGGAATGAAACTCTGAAGCTGCCCAAACACTTTCCCTCATTCAGTTGTGACTGTTCCAAAAGTATCCCACTTTTCCTCCTCCCATTGTTTAATCATGCAAAATGCAACCCTCTGTGAAAGTCTACTACTCACGCTGAAGACTTTAGACTGAAGACAGACTCTGGTTCCCTGGTGGTAAGTTCTGCCACAGGTCACCAAGCTCTGTCATGAGTAGTTTCCCATCTTTCGTGACTCTCCTCCTACTCTTTCTTCTTGAGATAGGGTCTCACTATGAAGCTGGGGACAACCTCAAACTTGGGGTCCACCTGCCTGGGCCTACAGAGTGCTGGGATTACAGATGCGTGCTACCACACAAAGCTTTGTTCTCCTTGAATGTGAGAATTAGAAAACAATTCTTACACATATGTAGTATTGTAGAAGCTATGGTAACAAGTAGCCACCATGACTGGTCCGAATGCTGTTCAACCAAACAACAACTCACTTCTGTAAACACAGTCTCATAAGGCAAAGTCACTTCTGCAAGGCCACTAGAGAGGAACAGACACACTCCAGTAAGCGTGCCTCTGGGTCTTAACCCAATCAACAGTGGTTTCACCTGAGCAACCAAACTTCAATAGATGATGCCGGCCTACTTACAATTATGAGAGGCAACCGATTCCCAAACCCCATGCTTCCTCAGAATCCACACCCTCAGTATCATCCATTTGTTCTACTTGAGGGGACTGTGCCCAGCTTACTCTAATAAGGAATTAAAAAAAAAAAAAAAAAAGATACTGAATAATGGTCTCTTTGTCTTTTGACAGTTACTGGGATTTTTTACGAGACTGTTTTGAGTGCCTTTCAGGTGCTGGTGTTGCAGGTGACCATTAGGTCAGCAGCTGCGCTCGCTGGGCAGCTTGGGCTCAAGTCCTGCTTATTCTTCAGGTGTGCTGCCAAGTGATGTAGGCTCAATTACAGTCTAATCTCTGCTGTTTCACGGAGTTCTCCCAACTGATCTCATTTGGTCATTCTGAGATTTGTAGACAGATAGGCCTTTGTTTAGACTTAGGATTTGTATAAAGCATTAGACATTTTTTGGGTTAATGATGTACCATATGGTCAATAATTAGACTGAGGTCTTTGTGTAAGACAAGTAGACCTTTCATTTTGGAGGTGAGCCACTTGGTGATTTTCAGGAGATTAACCTACTTACTCTTCTGCTTGGTTTTTTTTTTTTTTTTTTTTTTTTAATCTCCGTTTTTGCTCCATCTCGGCACACCATCTTCGTGAGTTTTGTTTCCTATTGTTTGTTTCTGTGGAGTGGAGAAGGGAGTGTTTTATAAAGAATATGTAGAATATGGCCTGATAACTTTCCAAGCCAAATAAGCAAGCCTTTGGTGCTAATGATGGAAGTCCACTAGACAGTGATCAACTGCTAAGAGAGGGGAGGGGACCTGATCTAGGACCAACCATAAAACCATCAATGAAGGTTTCTTTTTATCTGGCAATGTGGGAAGGGAGCCCCCTTTGCTTTACATGTCCCAGGAATCAAAGGTCATCAGGTTGACGGCCGTGTGGTTCCTTCATGTCTCTAGCTCAGCCTGTGGTCACAACTTCATCGAATGGCCATTTTACAGGGCTCACATATCACACATACTGCACGTCACATGTTTGCAGTATGTTTCACAACAGTAGCAAAATTTACAGTTATGAAGTAGCACTGAAATAATCTTATGGTCAGGGGTCACCACAATATGAGGAACTGAATTGAAGGGTCGCAGCATTAGGAAGGTTGAGAAGCACTGCTCTAGCTGGTTAGGGCTCCTCCTCATCCATCTAACGCTCATGGGGTAAACTGACCACGGTTTTTCCTATGGGTTATAGATTTGTCATGTCAGCATGTCTCCTTTCTCCTGAAAGAGTCCCTGTTTCCTTTAAGCTCAAGGGCTGTGCTTGTAGCTCAGTCCTAGAACGTTTGTCTTGAAAATATTACATCTTACGTTCAAAGACCTACTACTGCTAGAAAAAAAAGGAGATATACTGTCATTTAAAATGGTTATTATATGGCAGAAGAAAATTTGATTTCGAATAATCACACATTTGTCATCCATAAACATTTAAATTAATATTCTTTATGAGAAATCTAAAAAATAAACAGGAGGGAAATCACCAGCGAGCAGTCCTCTTCTTCAGTGGTATGCTAAGGTCTCAGGAAATACCCAGAGAATCTCTCCATGGCTTCTCAGGCTTTGGAAGCCTCCTCTGTTGTCATGTGAACAACACTTTTTCTTTTCCTGTTCTGCCTTCTCTGACCTTCTAAATCAGCTATGCTTTCCCTGGGTAATCACAATTATACTGTACATTTTTTTTTAAGGTCACAGGAAATTAAAATTTTTCATCCAGAACTGTATAATGGCTGTAATTATGAATTTTCCTAAAAGAGGAGCTCGAGAAATAACTTAGTGGCTAAGAGCACCTGCTGCTCTTGCAGAGGACCCAGGCGTGGGGCCCAGCACCCATACTGAGTGGCTTACTATGCTGTGTATCTCCAATCCAGGGATTCTGATGCTCTCTCTGGCCTCTGCAGGCACCTGCACACATATGGTGTACACACAAACAGGTGTGCTGGGGTTGCACGTGTGTGTGCGTGCGTACACAAAGAAAAAGAAAGAGAAAAAGACTTTTTAAGTGGTCAAGAGTCAAGAAGAAAACTGTTACATAATAGATATTTTGTTATCTATTTGGTTTCTTTTTGAAAATTTTTATTTATGTGCACATAGGAGATGGGATTTCTAGTCTTTAGAAACTGAGGACTTACGGACACAGATATTTGTACACGTTGCATATACAACAGTAATAGAAAGCGTGAGTGAGTGTTCTCCATCAGTGAAGTAACAGAAGGACAATTGTGTAAAATCTGTGTCCATTGAAGCCGCTCAGGGAGACATCAGATCCTCGGAGGCCTCATTCTTCCTTTGAACTCACAGAGGGACCAAGGCAGCTTTGTTTTTGCTAGAATGGCAGCTAATCTACCACTAATCTCTTTACTACGCAACATCATATTCCACGGGGTAAAAGTTTAAAGTTCTTTGAAGAATAACTAATACTTTCAATAAAGACAAAAAAAGAAAAAATTTTATCTTGAAACAAAAACGACTAGCTGCACCAGATGCAAAAGAAAAGAATGAAAGACGCATTTGAGACTGCACAATGAGCTACAGAAGACAAGGAAGAATAAGGTTCATTTACTTCTGTTGACAGGAAGCATTCAAAGAATGAAATTTTGCAAAGCGCCCAAGTCCTTTCCCAGCTCTTGCAGTTGATCGATTCCTTGATCGAAAGAACAGCCACTTCTCTGCAATGCAGCTTCTGTGAATTTATTATGTAGGGGTTAGTTTACACATGGGCAGACAAAATAACCTGCCAGAGGATTACGTTAAATCCCAGAGAGCTGAACATGATGATGTACCCTGTAATTCAAGCATTTAGGAAACTGGGTCAGAGGGATCATGAATTTGAGACCAACCCAGGTTACATAGTAAAAACTAACTAAAAAAAAAAAATCTCCAAAATTTTATTTATTTACAATGTTATAGTTAATAAAGTGCATATATTACGTAAGATTCAAGATTCTATGGATACAGGCTGCTTAATTAAAGCAAAGTTCGTAAAAAACCCTTCATGAGAGCTGTTGAGATGGCTCAGTAGACATGGGCACTTGTCACCAAGCCTCAGGACCTGAGTTTGAACCCTGGATCCATGTGGTGGAGGGAGAGACTTAATCCTGTAAGTTGTCCTCTGATCTCCACAGCCATTATCATGGCATGCGAAGCCTATTTATGCAGAATGTGTACCCTCATATATACACACATACACAAAATAAGTAAAATTTAAAAGACTCCTGCCTTCTACTGTGCATAATAATTAACTCAAAATGGGTTAAAGACTGTGAAGTCCTAAAACTATAACTTCTAGAAGAAAAACACAGGGGGGAATTTCCAACTGTTGGACTTGACAGGAATTTCTTGAATATGACATTGAAAGCACAGGTAATCAATGCAAAGAGAGATAAACTGGACTACACTAGAAAAGTGAGTCTCAAAAGACATAACCGAGTTAAAGGAATTAAAGAAGACATTCACAAATCATATCTCTGATAAGAGAGATACAGATTATATAACAATATATGACGAGCTCAAGCAATTCCACAGCAAAATCCTCAAGTGGTCCAGTTAAAACATGGGCAAAGACTTGAGTGGACACTTCAACTGAGGTGGATGTAGGTGGATAGCAAACATCAGAAGACGTGGAGCATCACTAACAAAGAGAAATGCAACTCAAACCACAGCTACAGAGAATCTCAGATCCATGATGCAACTCAAACCACAGCCAGAGAGAGTCTCAGATCCGTGAGGATGGCAACAGCTGTTGAAAGAACATTATACAACTGTATTTTAATTTAGAGTTCTTTTAGAATTAAGCAAATCGAAGTTAAAAAATGAGGAAAGAAATCCAGAAGGTTGCTGGAAAAGACTTAGATAAATTAAAACCCATGCACTGCTAGTAAGATTAGACTTCTGTCTTAGTTAGGGTTTTACTGCTGTGAACAGACACCGTGACCAAGGCAAGTCTTATAAAGGACAACATATATTTGTGGCTGGCTTATAGGTTTAGAGGTTCAGTCCATTATCATCAAGGTGGGAGCATGGCAGCATCCTGGCCTGTATGATACAGAAAGAGCTAAGAGTTCTACATCTTCATCTGAAGCCTGCTAAGAGAAAATGGCTTCCAGGCAGCTAAGATAAAGATCTTAAAGCCCACATTCACAGTGACACACCTACTCCATCAAGGCCACACCTTCTAGTAGTGCCACTCCCTGTGCCGAACATATACAAACAATCTCAAAGATAATGTGACAGTTATCTAACAGTCAAGAGGCTCTTCAGAACATTACAAGTTCAAGTAATATATGATCAGCAATCCCACACCTGCATGTGTATAGCAGAGTCAAGGACAGTATCTCAAAAAGAGTTCACAGATGTGGAATAAAAAACACACACACATGCACGTAAATATTACAAAGGCTTTGTTGGACTGTAAAATCCAAAACCAGAGGACGCGCTCCTTCAGAAACTCACACAGACAGAATTCGCTGCAATAACATGAGGTTTAATGATAATAATAATAGTCCAGTGCACTGGGGTTCTCTCGAAGGCAGGCAAGAAGAACTCCGAGTTGAGGTTAAGAGCAGTTTTTATACAGCTTAAGGGGTAGACTAGAGAAACAGTGACTAGGCACAATATGATTGGCGGAACAGTGTGACTTTTAAACTGATTGGTCTTTGGGGAGTGAGCTAGCAGGGATCTTCCTTGTCTGTAAGTGTCAATGGTTGGTCCTTCCTGCAAAACGTGCTCTGGGTCTTCCCCATCTGCAGGTAGGTTCTCTTCCCTGTTGTCTGAGGAATGTTAATCCAGCAGGGTAATCCAGTAGATGTCCTTAAGCTAAGGAATGTGCCCCTCCCAGGATGTGTCCTGGGGCAATTAATTTTTAAGTTTAACCGAATTCTTACAGCTGTAAAAGGAGAACTTGTTTCATACTGCAAAGCAAATGTATCTTGAGGACACGATGTAAAGTAAAATAAGGCAGAACAAAGAAAGATATACTGTTGGTTCTGATGGCGTCGTGTCTAATGCTGCCCCATTCATAAGAAAACATCAGGATGATGATGTCTAGGAGCTGGGGTGGCAACATTGCTTCTTAAGGGGATAGAGCCGCTGATTTGCAGGATAGAAAGATATGGAGATACACTCTACAAAATTGAATACATTTGACACTCCTGAGTGACACATTTTATTTTTTTATTTTTTTATTTTTATATTATTATTATTATTATTATTATTATTATTATTATTATTATTATTATGATTGGCTTTTCGAGACAGGGTTTCTCTGTGTAGCCCTGGCTGTCCTGGCACTTACTCTGTAGACCAGGCTGGCCTCGAACTCAGAAATCAGCCTGCCTCTGCCTCCCAAGTGCTGGGATTAAAGGCGTGCACCACCACTGCCTGGCTGCTATTTTTTAATCAAATATGCTAAAATAATTTGAAAAGACTCTCCCAAACTCAGTTTAGTTGTGCATTATAATTTTTATTGAAAAAGTCTTACAGTTTTGAATGCCAAGTGCTGGGATCAAAGGCGTGCGCCACCACCGCCCGGCAGAGTGACACATTTTAAAATGAGTAAGATGGTGACTGGAACTAAATACCAGCCTCCATACACAGCTAGTCTATTCTCTCTATAAAATACAACTCATTGCAGAGCTGGAAAAATGGCTAAGAGTGGTTAAGGACACTTGTTATTCTTCCAGAGGAACCAGGGTTCATACCAAACGCCCATGCGATGGCTCACAACCCTCTCCCTTTTCTAACCTCCATGGGCAACAGACAAACATGTGGTACACAAACACATATGTAGACAAAACATCCATGCACATAGTCAACCAATTAATCAATAATCAATCGATCAAAAGTAAATAAATAAAATATAAAAATATATTTGCAGGGAAAAAAGATGAAATAGGGCTGGTGAGAAGGCTTTGAAGGTTAGACACTTGCTGCCATGTTTGATGACTTGAGTTAGGTCTCCAGGACACACTTGGTCTCCTTCAAGTTGTCCCCTGAGCACCACACATGCACATCAAGGCATATACACACTATCTCTCACACACAATACAAATAAATAAATGTATTAATTTAAAAATTCTTTTCTACATTGATTGGACAAATGACTTAACTGTGATCTTTGGGGTATTCAAATTAGAAAAATATTAGAATAAATAGGTAAGCTAATTGCTGATATTCCTTTAAAATTTCTTAATTATTTAAACTGTGAGTTAAAAAAATGTTTAAAAATCTTAGATTTTTGAGTATGGTAACACACACATGTAATTCTATCATTCAGGAGGCAGAGGCAGGCGGGTCTTTGTGTGTTCCAGGCCAGCCTAATCTACACACCAAATTCCAGGCCAGGCAGGGTTACTCAGTGAGATCTTGTCCCAAAAAATTTAAAAAAAATAATAAAATTAGGTTTTGTTTAAAAATTAAATGATAGGCACATTAATTACTTGATGCCTTGATTTTGCCTTAAAATAACTGCTGTACTAAGGGTAGAGGCAGAAAAAAGGAGACTTCTACATGCTAGTATACAATACTATAGTCAACAAATACTTCAAAAGTGCTTTTGAAATATTTTAGAGGCTAGCACACACCTTTAATTTCAGTATTCAGAGGCAGAGACAGGTGGGTGTTTGGGAATTCAAGGTCCATCTGGTCTATATAACAAGTTCTAGGACGGCCAGAGATACATAGAAAGAACTAGTCTCAAAAATAATACATATATAAGAAATGTTTTGACAGCATAGTGCATATTAACCAGACTGTGTAAATTCCTTAGATAAGAACTTTATATAAATACTAGCATGATAATAGAAAATCCACAGAGGAAGTTTATGAATTCCATAACAAATACACAAAATGTGGTTGGTCACATTCTTTTAAAAAACTTATTTATTTAACGGTTTACTTTTGGGAACAGGGTTTTACTATGTATCCTTGACTGTCCTGGAACTCACTAGTTCTCATCTACTAAATTAACTCAACTCCTCATCTACTAAATTAAGTAGATGAGGCTGGCCTTGAACTTACAAAGACCTGCCTAGCTCTGCCTCTCAAGTTTATATCTTCACAGATTACTTTTAATTATGTGTAGGTGTGTATGCACATCTGAGTGACGGTGCCCCAGGAGGACAGAGGTGTCAGACCCCTTGAAGCTGGAGTCACAGATGGCTGTGAACCACCTGCCATGGGTGCTGGGAACTGACTTAGGTCCTCTGGAAGAGCAGCAGGTACCTTCTCTCCAGCTCCACTGCTCAAATTCTTAGAAGAAACACAGAGCCATTTGTTTATATGATGTACGGGAAATGAGATCTGTCAGAATTAGACATTATGGCTCCACATGTTAGACTTCAAATTGATACCTGCTGGTGAGCTTTCCCACGAGACGTTCCACAATAGTAAGGGACAAGTTGCCAGAGTACTAAATGATGTCTAGAAAGTTTTTGTGTGCTAGGGGCCATGGCAAATGGAAGCTTTAAATAAATTAAGCCAAAAATACTGTAAATGTCCGACTGGGATCCTTTCAGCTTTCCTAAGTGGATTTATATGGCTTTGACCCTCAGAGGTTTATAAATGTATACTAATGTCAGGGCATTTATTTTCAGAATAGGTTGTCAAATCATTTCTCTACCCCAAATTCTCAGTGCACACAGTGGCAAAACAAAAGCACAATTAGGCTGTGTCTTATTCAGCATATCCCACTCTCCTGTCTATTGATACAGAAGCACACTTAACCAGAATACTTACATATAAATTAAAACTGTGTAACCTTTTCCCCACCACTCAGAAACATTATTGTCTTTACCTACAATCCTGGGGGAGGGAGGGGGGGAGACCCTGAAGCCAACTGAACAGTTTTCAGTTACTTCTGTCAGACATGAAAAATGGAGAGAGCCTTCAAAAAGAAGCCAGCGACTCACAGAGGATGCTGCTACCTCAGGACCATTCAAAGAATGTTCGCCTGTCTTTCTGGTATCTTTCCAGACTTTTCTCCTTGTGGCCTTAAGTCACTCACTCCTGCCCTAGCCTCCCATATTCTGTTAGCATCAGTGAACCATGTGAGCCTAGAACAAGGGGTGGCTTAATGACTACATTTGACCAGCCATTTGTTTTTGATAAATGAAATGTTTTATACAATACACCCAAGAGCCACTAAAACAAACAAACAAGCAAACACCAAACAAAACTCCCAAAACAAAAAGACAAACAAAAACCAAAACCCAGCCTTTGACAGCCATTGTATATAGCAGCAGAGTTGAGAAAGGATGTATTGCCAGAACGCCATAAGTGTTAGTGTCTTGTTCTTCATAAAGTTTGCTGACAGACAATTATCATCATAGCTCTGTAATTCTGTTCTTCCAGCATATTTAAAATTTTTATAGTGTACCAATTGTGTCCATCAATGATTTTACATTTAACTAAAACCAAAACCAACTTTGTAGAGCATTTTCTTAATTAGTGACTCATGGGGCAGGTATCCCCGAGCATCTGGTGGTCTTGGGTTCTACAAAAGAGCCATGAGAACAAGCCAGTATTCAGCACCCCCTCCATGGTCTCTGCATCAGCTCCTGCCTCCAGGTTCCTGCTCTGTTTAAGTTCCTGGCCTGACTTCTTTTGATGATGAACTATGATGTAGAAGGATCAGCTAAATAAAATCCTTCCTTTCCCAAGTTGCTTTGGTCATGGTGTTTCATCACAAATAGTGACCTTGACTGAGACCATTCATAGTTCATAATGGTACTTGTCGTTTGGTTTTTGTGCCCTCTACCACGATTAGCCAGCGTGACCAATAGACTCTGACAATAGTGACACACATCACTTCGAAGGGTGTAGAAGACTGTGTTGTCTGCCTGCCTCTCTTACGACATTCCCTTTAGGGAAGTAGCTGCCACAGTCAGAACAGCCCTATAAGGAGGCTCATGGAACAGGGAGCTGAGACATCCTGCTCACAGCCAGGAGAAACTGAGCTTCCAGGGAACAGCCAGCTCTCAAGGCTGTAACCTCTCGAGAGACACTGACTCAAAGCCTGTCAGGGAAGCTCCTCCCAGAGTCATGACCCTCAGGAACTTTGAGATAATATTCTGGTTTTTTAAGCTGTTTGATTTGGGATCATTTGTGATAGAGGTGTAGATAACTAATACAATTCCCCAACATTCCAAGTGGACTATATCTTTTTTTTTTTTTTTTTTAAGACAACACAAATAGAAAATTTGTAATAAAGAAAGAATTTTGAAAACACTAATTGAAAAGACTGGCTAGCTTGATCCTGGTGAGCATGGCTCTGGCAGGCCTCGCCCTTCTCCCTCATTCCCTTTGCCTTGCTAAAAGCCATTAGATTACATTCCTAAGGCTAGCCACTAATGCTTATCCCCTTACTGAGCCACTTCCTCCTTCTAAGGATGACTGCCAAGGTCCAGGTATCAAAGTATTGAAGTCCAGCAGTGAAAAGCCACCTTTGGCTCAACTAAAGGTAAAATTCCTCTTTACCTTTCTGAATTGTCATTGCCTGTGGGCAATGTTTGTCTACTCTCTATCCAGAAGCAGGCCTCTGTCCTCAGGAACAAATAAATACCCTCCCCCTCTCCCTTGTTCCTTCCCCTTCTCCTTTGATTCTCTGTCTCCTGTCCTTATCTCTTATTCCCTACTCTTTATCTCTCCAGGGCAAATAAATCTCTATTGTGCTAAGAACTTGGTTTTCTGGTGTCCTGAACCAATACTTCTTCAATGATCACAACCCACAAAAATGAAACTTCAAAGGCATTCATCAGAAGGCCAGTTCATCATTTTAGCTGACATAGTAAATAATGCAGTCCCAACCCTCCCCCCACCCAAGGTTAAATTCCTTAACCAGCTATGTAGTTATAGGTAATACAGTGGTCCAGGAATTGTTTGGGTCAGATGAAAGAACATTTTTTTAAAAAAGATTTTTATTTATTTATTTATTTTATGCATATGAGTATACCATCATTGCTCTCTTTAGACACACCAGAAGAGGACACCAGACCCCATTACAGATGGTTGTGAGCCACCATGTGGTTTCTGGGAATTGAACTCAGGACCTCTGGAAGAACAGTTGGTGCTCCTAACTGCTGAGCCATCTCTCCAGCCCAAGGAACATTTTTTTTTAAAAAAAAAAAACAAAAAACAAAAAAAAACATTGCTAACACTGAATATCCAACCCAAGCTCTACAGAAGGACTTGTTTTAGTTAGGGTTTTACTGATGTGAACAGACACCATGATCAAGGCAACTCTTATAAGAACAACATTTAATTGGGGCTGGCTTACAGGTTCAGAGGTTCAGTCCATTATCATCAAGGCAGGAACATAACAGCATCCAGGCAGGCATGGTGCAGGAGGAGCTGAGAGTTCTACGTCTTCATCTGAAGGCTGCTACTAGCAGAATACTTAGGGTCTTCAGCCCACACCTACAGTGACACACCTACAGTGACACACCTACAGTGACACACCTACAGTGACACACCTACAGTGACACACCTACAGTGACACACCTACAGTGACACTATTAGGAGGTGTGGCCTTTTAACAAGGCCACACCTCCTAATAGTATCACTCTCTGGACCAAGCATATACAAATCATCACATTCCACTCCCTGGCCCCCATAGGCTTGTTCAAACTCATGAGTTTATGGGTCCAGATCTACCCATAGCATAATAAAAAATACATTTAGTCCAACTTCCAAAGCCCCCAAAGTCTACAGCGGTCTCAACAATGTTAAAAGTCCAAAGTTCAAAGTCTCTTTTGAGATTCATCGAATCACTAAACTGTAATCCCCAAAGCAAGACAGAAAACCAACTGGGCAAACTCCAAACTCTTCATCTCCATGTCTGATGTCAAAGCAGTCTTCAGATCTTCAACTCCTTTTTCATCTTTGTTGACTGAGACAAACTTCTTTCTCCCTGTTAGCAGCTTTCTTCAACAGATAGCTCATGTCTCTGGTATCTCAAACATCTTGGGGTCTCCAAGGCAACTTCAGTGTAACAGCTTCTTGTTTCAATGTCTGGGATCCACACATGATCTTCTGGGCTCCTCCAAAGGGAGGGTGTCACTTCCCCAACTCTGCCCTCTGTAACATTCTAAGCTCAAGTTGATGTACTCCACTACTGCTTCTGTTGTTGGTGATCATCCCATAGTACCGGCATCTCCAGTATCCTGGAGTTGTCCACCATTAACCTCTCATAAGCTCTCTTCATGGTGCCAAGACACAAATCCTTTGCACGAACCCTTGAGTCCTGGGCAGTCATCTACAACTGAGGCTGCACCTTTACTAATGGCCTTCCATAACCTGTCACGGTGCCAAGCCTCTGCTCTTCTTCATGACCCCTTCTGCCCCGGCCCTCGGGGCTTCAACGAGACCTTAGGGAAGGGGGCGAACGAATGAAAGGACAAGAGACACAAAGAATGAGAGCAAGTCTGGGTTTTGATCAAGCTCTGAAACTTTAATTTTGGGGGCAGGTTATAAAGACACAGCAAACCGGGAAGTTTGGGTGAGGGTCATTGCTTAGGGCCATCCTACTATGGAATCCTTACTAAGACCAGTCCACTGTCATATCCTTATTGCCCTAGACCATCCCGCTGTCATAAACAGCTCCAAGGAAATGCCACACGTTCTTTAGGTTCCTGGGACCTGAGACCTGTGAATGTCCTTTCTTAACCTTGTACTGACTAGACTTTCTAAAACAGCAGGTAATTTCCTGAGTTTGGCTCCCGGCACTACCTCTGTCTGTATACACGCACACATATACTACTGAAATCGATTTCACTGTGCCTGTATATGTATGCACGCACATACACACTATTGTAATGGCATGTGGAAGTCAAAGGACAACTTGCAGAAATTAGTGTTCCCCTTCTGCCATGTTGGGTCCTGGAATTGAATTTAGGTCATCAGTGTTAGTGTCAAATGTATTTATCTACTGAGCCATGTCACTGGTCTTTCTCTCTGCCTTCTTTCCTTTTTAAAGGCCATTTGACTAGCAATAATATTAATGACGATGGTGATTTCTTAACCTCCATTTACTGTGATGTGTTGGTTAATTTCTCAATTTGACACAAGCAAGAGTCATCTGGGAAGAAAGAACCTCAACTGACAAATTGCCTCCATAGGAAGTCTATGGAACCTTTTCTTGAATTAATGGTTGATGTGGGAAGGCGCAGCCCAATGTGGGTGATCAAGCCATGGTGGGCAACCCAGTAAACAGCATTCCTCCATAGCCTCTCCTTCTGTTTCCTCCCCAGGTTCCTGCCTTTAGCTCCTTGACCAAGCCAGTTCAATCAGTCAACAGGTTTGTTAGTATTCTGTCTAAACTCCACTTCCACAGTTACCTGGCAACCACCAGGTAGGCCTGACCCACAATAAAAGGGGCTGCTTGCCCTCTCCTCACTCTCTTAATCTCTTACTCTCTTACCCTCTTGCCTCTCTGTCCCCTCCCCGCTCTTCCTCTCTCTCCATGTGGTCATGGCCGGCCTCTACTCCTCTGCTTCTCTCTCTCTCTCTCTCTCTCTCTCTCTCTCTCTCTCTCTCTCTCTCTCTCTCTGCCTCTACTACCCTCCTGGCTCCCCTCCCCATGCCCTCAATAAACTGTATTCTATACTATACCTATGTGTGACTGATCCCTCACGGGAAGAGATGCCTCTACATGGGCCTGCTGAGACATCCCCTTCCCCATACCTCTCCACACACCCACAGAACATACTCTCTTTATCTCTTTATCTTTTTATAAACACTTCAAGGTTCTCCAGGGCAAGAAGCCAGGATTAAAAAGAAAAAAGACAATTAGATAACATTGTAGCATGACCCCAGCCAGTTCTGAGGCTGAGGTGGGTTTATTTTTTCCCAATCTGCTTTTATACCACTTTAATTACATACAATAGGGTCAGCTCTAGGTTGTGGAATAAGCAAGCCAATAAACACAAATAGTGAAGGACCAAGCAAGGCAATAAACAAAGTCCTGTGATCACTCCTGTGATCACTATTTCTAAGGCTTATCAGGATGACCAAGATATCTGAGCCTACTTCCCAGTCCTAGCCCAAAGTCATATTCTTGCCTGAATCCTACTTTTTTGTTTCATCCTAAAATCAGATTCCTGTCTGAAGCCTACTTCCTTGTCCTGGCCCAATGTCAAATTCCTGCCAAGCAGCCCAAAAAGCTCTCCTCAGCTCCTGCTCTACTTCTCACAGTGACAGAATGTGAGCTGGGCTCAGTAGGCCAAATAAACCCTTTCCTCTCCAAGTTGCTTGTGGTGATGGTGTTTATCACAGTAATAGAAAGCAGAGTGGAACATTTGGAGAAAGCTTTAAATATAGTAGCTTACTGATGGAAGACTTCCTGTAACATGATGCTACCAGCATTTCTCAGGTGTCTGGGCAACACTCAGATTTGAAGTTATTAGCCTTGGCTTGTTTATTCTGCTCATTTACATGTTTATTCTGCTCATTTGCATATTTTCCTTTGGATTGGTTCCTTACTCTTTCCCTGTTCTATTCAATCTCACAATGGACAGTTTCCTTCAGGTACAATATCCCTGGCTCTTCTCTCAGCCACTTCCAGCTCAGCTCTGTCTGTTGACAGAGGTGCAATGTTGTGCATAAGGGGACTATCTCACAACCCTGTTTGCTTTGCTTTACATATATTAACTCCCCCCCCCCCAAACATCTCAATTGCTTTTGGATTTTCTGGACCACAGCAACCAACAAAATCAGAAATCGGACTGGGTAGAGTGGAAAGACTTAAGGTTTAGCTTCAGGTTCGCCCCTTGAACGGGACTCAGTGGTTGTGTGAAGCAGGGCTCTCTAGAGGAACAGAACTAATAGGATGGTTATGTAGATAAAAGGGGATGCATTAGAGCACTTTACATGACAGTGGCCTCTGCAAGGACTTGGTTGTGTAAGAATTCCGGTTAAACTTAATTTTTAGTTAAAGTTAAATTTTAACTGCCCCAGGACACATCCTGGGAGGAGCACATTCCTTAGTCCAAGGACACCTGCTGGATTAACATTCAGAGGAAAAGTGGATTAACGTTCTTCAGACCACAGGGGAGGGAACCCACCTGTGGGCAAGAAAGGCCCAGAGCACGTAGACAGACCAACCCTTGATACAGACAAGGGAGGTCCTTGCCACCCCATTCCCCAAAGAGCAGTTTAAAAGTTACACTGTTCTGCCAATCATATTGGGCCTAGTCACTGTTTCTCTAGTCCACCCCTTAAGCTGTATAAAAACTGCTCTTAACCTCAACTCGGGGTTCTTCTTGTCTGTATGCGAGAGATCCCCAGTGCACTGGATTATTATTATTATCATTAAACCTCATAGTATTGCAGCAAATCCCGTATGTGTGAGTTTCTGGGGGAGCACGTCCCCTGGTTTTGGATTTCACAGTCCAACAGTTGCTGGTCAGTCCAAAAACCTGGGTGCCTCAGCACTCTCAATCTTGGGCTGAAAGCCAGGAATATTACTGAAGAGTTACATACTAGTCTGTGGTCCACACTGAAGGCTAAAAGGCACACAATCTGACACATCAGGAAAGGATGTAGCAGTGGCATTAGCCATGATAGAAGCATTTACCATCAAGGAGTGGGGTCAGGAAGACAAAGACAGCAGGAGAGACTGTTTTTGACTTGGGTGTCTTTGGATCTGGGCTCCCACTGGGAGGTATTGTCAATGCTGGGTAGAAGGTCTTCTCTTAGTTAAGTTTTCCTGGAAATGCACTCACAGGTCTCATAAAACTGACAGTCATGATTAACCACCACTACAATAACAAACAAACGAAAACACCACCACCAACAACAAAACAAAACAGAAGTGGCCCCACAACTGACTCCTAGCACCCATGCTGCAGCTCACAACCATCTGTAAGTTCAGTTCCGAGGGCATCAGGTACACACATGATGCACAGACATACCTGCAGGAAAAGCACCAACACATACAAAATAACAAAACAAATCTAGAAACGAATTAAAATAATCAAAAACAAAAAGGGAAACAAAATAAAATAACAACAAAGGATAAACCTTCACTGGTGATCTATGCCTATAGCAAAAGAGGAGGAGGAGGAGGAGGAGGAGGAGGAGGAGGAGGAGGAGGAGGAGGAGGAGGAGGAGGCAGAAGAGGAGGAGGAGGAGGCAGAGGAGGAGGAGGAGGCAGAGGAGGAGGAGGAGGAGGAGGAGGAGGAGGAGGAGGAGGAGGAGGAGGAGGAGGAGGAGAAGTCTGTTCCTAAACCATCTCTAATCCTCAAACAAGCAGAGCTTAGTGACTCAGTTTCGTCAAGTAGCCAATGAAATTATTGGTCTTCAAGGGTCACCCTCACCAGGCTCAACTAGAACCTCTATAATCCTGGGCCTGTTAAAAAAAAAAATCATTCAGTGTGTTTTAAAATTATGGCTTTTCCCATTCTCTTATGTAAGGATTTAAAATGACTTTAAAGTGAAAGTGTAAAGACCTTGGTTTAAACAAAGAAGGAAAAAAAAGTACTGATAAAGGAACTGTGAAGGCTCTACTTGGAAATATTTGATTGCTTGAGAAGTACAAGCAAGAAAATAATGATAAATCACTAACAACAATTTCCAAAAAGTAAAGGCATGGTGTTATAATTTTGTATAATATAACGAATAGGAATGCATTTTCGATGTAGCACCTTGAATAATATAATTAGATTTATTTATTTTTTTTTAGGCTTGTCTTTTAGTGCTTCATTTAATGGGTCATTTTAACTTAAAGTTTTTACAATTTTATTTTCAATTGATATAATTAAAAAATTTTCCAATTGCTCTAATTGCTATAATTAAATATAACATTAGTTGGTACTGGAGAATAAAAAGTCACAAATACCACTTTAATGTTTTATTTTTAACAAGGCATTCCTGCTAAATGCAGTTGCTACTGGAGTGGTTGTCACACTATTTTATAACCTGTGACAACATTTAGGGTAAATTTCTGATGAATTATTTTGAAACACATTTTGGCACATGTAGAGCTGGTGGTTCTCATGGAAATTTTTTTTTTCTAAAAATATTTAGTCTTTTATATAAGTCAGTTTGGGGTAAACCTAAATTTTTTAATTTTAAATGTAAATTTATACAACAGAATTTTAATGTTTCCTTTGACATTTGCTGAAATTTGTGGAGATTGTACTAGAAACTAAATATGGCTTCTAGATCTGTGCAAAATTAAGAAAAAAAAAACCCATGGATATTCATGCTACCACTGTGTTTTTAATTACATGGACATATTAACATTTGAATCATGTTCCTTGTTAATAATTCATTCATCTGAAACTTGGTGTGGAAGTGGGATGTTTTACCATCCAATGCCCAGATCCTGATGGTTACTGTCTCAAGCCTGTTGGCAGCATGCTTTGCATTCCTGAAACTGAGAAACTGAGCTCTTTCAATGACTCCTCAAAGATTTTCTCACAATGACTGTGTGTGCCCTTGGATCTCATAATCATTTACTGATAGTCTGATGTCTGCATTCTAGTAGTTCCTGTCCTGGCAGAGACCAGAGTTAGTGCTTGTGTGGCCACCGCAGGGTCAGGCCAGCTTCTCACTATGAGTCACAGGGATGTCTGCATGCAGGATCTCCCTCTGCCTGAGGCTGAGGTCATACCTGCCTACCTGCCAGGGACTGCTTCTGTGTCGCTATTACCATCTCTGCTTCCTGCTGCAAATGGGGCCCAGGTTCAAGCCCAGCAGTCTTGGTCGGTAAACACAATCTTCTTGTGTTTCTAAGACTTTGGAAAATAAGCAGAAGACTGCAGAAGAGGAGCCGGGGGTGTTTGTTTTCCTTATAAAATTATAATAAACTGTGAGTCCTCTAATGGAAGGAAGCTCGACAGCAGAGACGAACCCACTCCTGGAAGTCTACAAATCAGAGGCCTCAATGAATGAGCAGTGCCAGAGGACCCATAGTTGCCGGGAGCCAAACTCAGGAAATTACCTGCTGTTTTAGAAAGTCTAGTCAGTACAAGGTTAAGAAAGGACATTCACAGGTCTCAGGTCCCAGGAACTTAAAGAACATCTGGCATTTCCTTGGAGCTGATTATGACAGTGGGATGGTCTAGGGTGATAAGATTATGACAGTGGGATGGTCTAGGGTGATAAGATTATGACAGTGGGAAGGTCTTAGACAGTAAGGATTCCATAGTAAGATAGCCCTAAACAATGACCCTCGCCCAAGCTTCCCTGTTTGCTGTGTCTTTATAACCTGCCCCCAAAATTAAAGTTTCAGAGCTTGATCAGAACCTCAGACTTGCTCTCATTCTTTGTGTCTCTTGTCCTTTCATTCGTTCGCCCCCTTCCCTAAGGTCTCGTTGAATCCCCGAGGGCCGGGGCACATAGTAATGAGCATAGTTACTTGCTCATTGTTGCAGGATGTCCAAGGATGCAATTAGCATTGTAGCTTACCCAGAATCTTCCAGAAATGGCGTTATATGAAGATGTGTGTGCTAAGGGCAAGTATCCAAAAAAATGCATCCTTTTCCGTTTTGAAATAGTCTTGTTATGTAATCCAGGCTGGCCCTAAGCTTGCAATACTCTGGCCTCAGCCTCCTGGGTGTACAAATGACTACTTCCTCAAAGCTCCGGTGTCCTCTCTTGAACCTTCTAACCACGTTGAAGAAACTCAAGGCAGTTACTTGAGGCACCCACACTCTCTTCAGAATGTTTCCAAGATTCTAAATGTGGGTGTGAAATATATTGTGTTATTTTTCAGTGGTACATTTTGATCATTCTTTGTTATGGAAATTTCAAACATACACAAAAGTAGAGAGAAAAGAGAGAAAATCATGAGGACAAGGAAAGAAAAAGGGACCCCAGCTTAGAGTCTTGCTGAAGCCTCTCACCACAATTAACAACATTTACCATAAAGGCTGCCAGGGTAGAAATAATGTGTTAAGTTTCAAACCCAGGACAAACAGCAGAGGTGCCTATTTAACGTATCTAAGGGAAACTGGCCTCAGATTCTCCCAGCATCCCTCAGTCTCCACCTGTCATAGGGTATGGCTGGCATGCCCTGCTCTCTACCCTGGACACTTCAACCCAGGGGCTGGGCTTCACCTCCCCCAGCGGCTCTTCCCTACATCGTCCAGACACTAATGGTTACCCACTCCTCCCTTTGTACCTTTGGCTCCTGGCTGCTGTACTTGGGTCCCCAAATGGTTCAGGGTTATGACCATTCAGGACTCTCTCAGATGTGTCTGCCTCTGGCTATGTCTCCCTTATATCTGTAATGAACTTTCTCCTCTGTCATACCTGGAGCAGCCCTGCCTTTTCTCTTCTCTTCTCTTCTCTTCTCTTCTCTTCTCTTCTCTTCTCTTCTCTTCTCTTCTCTTCTCTTCTCTTCTTTCCCTTCCCTTCCCTTCCCTTCCCTTCCCTTCCCTTCCCTTCCCTTCCCTTTTTCTTTCTTTTCCTTTCCTTTTTATTTCTTTTCTTCTTCTTTTTTTTTTTTTTTCATTTACAATGTTCCTTTTATACACAGACATCTGTGTTTAAATAGCAATGACTCAGCCTTAGGGCCTGAATGTATATGACCCTGGGTGGGCCCCATTCCTCTCTCTCATAGTGCCTGAGTAGAGTATCTCAAACAAACCTTTATAGTAAAGATTTCCCACCTTCCCTGTCCCTGTGGGCTAGAGTTTTTACAGCAATGACTCTTGCATTCCTTGCATGTCTTGCAAGTCCTCTTGCAGACTCTTGCAGTCCTCTCTTGCATGCCTTGGGATCCACCCAATGTTAAGACAGTAACTTCAAACCCCACCATAATCCTGTATTAAGATCGTATTATCAAATCCTATTGTAAAAGTGGTGAGATGCCCTGCCTTCAACAATGCCCTTCATGCCCCCAGCTGCACCTTACTTTTTTCTGAGAGTCTCCTTTTCTCCAAACCCTGCTGCTTAAGCCTATATTAGAATATCTTCTGATGTTGCCCTTGTTCAGGCCGTGTATAGGTAGCCATTCCTAGGAGACACAATTTAACCGCAGACTTCCGGTCTTCTAGCGCTCACTGTCTTTTCGCCCCTCCCCTGTGTTCACTGAGACTTAGGTATAGGAGTCATGTGCTCTAACAAAGCAGCAGTGTGACAATGGGTTCTCTTTTAGGATCTACAACCTCACTTCTAGGGACTAGAAAGATGGCTCAGCAGTTAAGACTGGCTGCTCTTCTAAGGGACTGAGGTTTGATTTCCAGCACTTCTAGAAGCTTACAACCTCTGTAAATCCAGTTCCAGGGGGCTTGACATTTTCTGTGTATCAGATACACATGTAGTGCATATATGCATACGAATGTACATGTATATATACATATATCTATACAAAACACCCATACAAATAAAATTGAAATAAATACTTTTTTTTTGAAAAAAATTTAATTTAATTTAATTTTCTTACTTATTCACTTTATATCACACTCACTGCCTCCCTACTGGTCACCCTGTCCCACAATTCTTTCCCCATCCCCCTTCCACTTCTCCTCTGAGCAGGTGGAGTCACCCCTGGCACTTAAAAGCCTATCTTAGTCAGGGTTTGTATTCCTGCACAAAACATCATGACCAAGAAGCAAGTTGGGGAGGAAAGGGTTTATTCAGCTTACACGTCCACACTGCTGTTCATCACCAAAGGAAGTCAGGGCAGGAACTCACACAGGGCAGGAACTTGGAGGAAGGAGCTGATGCAGAGGCCATGGAGGGATGTTATTTAACTGGCTTGCTTCCCCTCCCTTGCTCAGCTTGCTTTCTTATAGAACCCAGGACCACCAGCCCAGAGATGGCACCACTCAAAATGGGCCCTCCCCCCTTGATCACTAATTGAGAAAATGCCTTACAGCTGGATCTCATGAAGGCATTTCCTCAAGGGAGGCTCCTTTCTCTGTGATAACTCCAGCTTGTGTCAAATTGACACACAAAACCAGCCAGTACAAAATCTCTCCACACATATGTAGCAGATGTGTAGCTTGGTCTTTATGTGGGTCCCAAACAACTGGAGCAGGAGCTATCTTACAACCTATTGCCTGTATATGGGATATGTTCTCCTAGCTGGGTTGCCTTGTCAGGCCTCAGTGGGAGAGGAAGTGCCTAGCCTCACAGAAACTTGAAAATTTTAATACAACCTCTAACTCTGCTTCGAAAACTGTCTAGTTGTCAAAGTCTTTTCAGTGTGGAAGTATAAATTCCGGTTTGCTCTTTGTTGAGGTCTCTAATACTTAGGGGAGCTCCCCGTGCTGCTGAGGGTGATAGTGGGAAGTTGTGAATCCTTTAGCTGTACCCCAAAATGCTGACACAATGAGTCCTCTTGTATGTTTTACCTCATCTTCAACCATTTTTGTTGTTGTTGTTTGTTTTTGTTTTTTGAGATAGGGTTTCTCTGTGTAGCCCGGGCTGTCCTGGAACTCACTCTGTAGACCAGGCTGGCCTCTAACTCAGAAATCCGCCTGCCTCTGCCTCCCAAGTGCTGGGATTAAAGGGGTGCGCCACCACTGCCCGGCCATCTTCAACCATTTCACGAGTAAAACTTTGTCCATTCTTCCCTCCCTCCCTTTTTCCCTCCCTCCCTCCCTTCCTTTGTCCCACCCTCCTTTTGTTCCTCAATTCCTCCCTCCCTCCACCTTTCTTCTTTCTCACAGACCTGCCCTCCCCTGCCTCCTGAGTACTAGAATTAAAGGTTGTACCAGTGTACCCAGCATCAGATCCATTTATCCCCTTCCTACCTCCAAGTACACATCTCCAATTTCTTCTCCTTTCATGTGCATATATTTCTGAAACGTCTTTAAAAGATCTGATAGCACCGGGGCGTGATGGTGCATCCCTTTAACCCCAGCACTTGGGAGGCAGAGTTGGGCAGATGTCTGTGAGCTTCAGGTCAGCCAGGGATATACAGTGAAACCCTGTCTTGGAAACAAAACAAACAACAACAACAGCACAGATAGCATTATTTTATCTGAAACTCAAACAGTTCTCATAACTCTTTTTATGTGTGCATGTTTATGTGCGTGTAGGTTTATGTGCATGTGTGAGAACGTGTATGCACACAAGATCAGAAGTGAGCCTTAGGTTCACACCTAAGGGTACTGTTCACTTTGTTTTCTGAGACAGGCTTGCTCACTGACCTGGAACTCACCAATTACGCAAGAATGGATAGGCAGGGGGCACCAGGAATCTGACTGATGATTCCCCCTTGCCAAGTGTTAGATGTGTGTGCACCACCACACCTAGTTAAAAACCATTTTTTAAAAACATAGATTCTAGGCATCAAAAGCAGACCGCATGTTTGCAAAGACAAATACTTTACAGGCTGAACTATCTCCCCAGACTCCCCACTTTTTTTTTTTTTGTAATTCATATCATATTTCTTTAATGATCACTTTTTTAAAAAAAGGACAAAGTCTTACTCTATGGACCAGGCTTACCTTCATAGGTAGCTGAGGCTGGCTATGAATATGCCCCAGAAGCCACCACACCCAGGTTTATCACAGTCTGATTCACAATCCTATCCAGGCCAACATACTGCAATTAGTGTTACTCTTTCAACATACAATTCCTACATACTTGCTACACACACACACACACACACACACACACACACACACACACACAGACATACACACACCCAGAAACACACATGCAAACACACACACACACACACACACAGACATACACACACCCAGAAACACACATGCAAACACACACACACACACACACACTTTTTTTTTTTTTTTTTGCAATTTATTTGTTGAAGAAACAGGACATTTGTCCTGTACAATTACTGATGGTCTGAGTGTTCACCTCTAGAATCCACTTGTGGTCTAAATGTCACATCCTCCCCTCCCAAGTTCATAGGTTGAAATGTTGTTTGTTTATTTGTCACACCAGGGATCAGACTCAGAGCCCGTGCATGATGGACAAGTTCTTTCCCACTGAGTTGCACACACTCCCAGCCTCCTATGTTGATCCTCTCATCCCCTAAAATGACAGAACTTGGAAATGGGACCTTTGAGGAGTGCTCACATCATAGAGACAGAGCTCTTAGCAATAGAATCGGTTCTTTATGAAAGACCCCTGAGAGACACTCCCATTGCCTTCTCCATGTGAGGAGGGATGCAGTAAAGATGGCTGTGCACGAACCAATCAGCAGACCTTTTCCGGGCAGTGTATGTGTGCTAGTATCTTGACCTTGGACTCTTAAGCCTCTAAATCAGAGAAATACTTTTCTCCATACTCTAAGCTACACACTTACTAGATTTTGCTTGAGAAGCCTGCATGACTAAGCTAGACCCTTGTGACAGTGTTATCAGCACTTGCTTGCTCCATGTGTTCTGTGACTTGTTCCTCTATTTCTGTAGGACTGGGACATTTATCTTTGGTTGTTTGGCATATGGTAACTTCTGATGTGATACTTCAATCTGAACATAATAATGTCACTAGGGCTTATAAGATGGTTATATTTAGGTCATAGAATTATTTATTAGCTCGATGATTCCTGAAAAGATATACTTCTCTGCACAAAATATAGTGGTCTGAGAAGCAGTTTGGATAAAAACGTTGAGACCTGCATGATTCTTTCTCTTTATCTACCTGTCTTTGAAATAATGAATTATTTCCCTAGTATCTTGCAGATAGGAATGTTAAGGGACCTTTATTTAGATACATTTTTTAAAAATGAAAATTTAAAAAAAGTTCTTTCAGTGCAACTTTTTAAAAAATTCACTTATTTTTATTTTATGTGCATTGGTGTTTTGCCTGCATATATGTTTGTGTGAGGGTGTTAGACCTTGGAGTTACAGACAAGCTGTAAGCTGCCATTTAGGTGCTGGGAACTGAGCCTGGATCCTTTGGATCCAGTTTTGGTTTCTGCTCTTAACCACTGAGCTATCTCTCCAGTCCCTAAAAATTAATTTTTTAAAGTCAGATGTTGCTATTCAGTCCTGGCTGGCCTTAAACTTGCTGTGATCTTCCTGCCTCTGCTTCCCCAAGATCTGGGATTGCAAGCATATATCATCATGTCTAGAAGTAAGGAGGTTTTCAAAGTCTCATTGTGAATTCATGGATTTAAACTTACTTGGTATATTTCAGTCCTTATTAACACTCAAACTGCCCCATCTCCAGCCAATTGAAACATCATCAAATTGGTTCCTGGGTCATTTTGATAGAACAAAACAAACCATTCATAATTTTCTTGCTTTTTTTTTTTTTGTTGTTGTTGTTGTTTGTTTGTTTTTTGAGACAGGGTTTCTCTGTGTAGCCCTGGCTGTCCTGGAACTCACTCTGTAGACCAGGCTGGCCTCGAACTTAGAAATCCGCCTGCCTTTGCCTCCCAAGTGCTGGGATTAAAGGTATGCGCCACCACTGCCAGGCTCTCTTGCTTTTGGTATAGTGTGACATTCCAGCCTTAGCTGGCACATCTTCTGTCCTAGATCCAGAATCAACTGATTCTCCAAGGTGGTGTGTGTGTGTGTGTGTTGTATGTGCATGTTGTGTGTAAGTTATATGTGTAGTGTGGTATGTGTGGGTTTGTGCTGAGTATTGTGTGTTGTGTTGTGTGTGTGTGTTATATGTGTGTTGTGTTGTATATGGGTGTGTGCTGTATGTTGCATGTGTTGTATATGTGTGTTGTGTGTGTGTGTTGTGCATGTGTTATATGGTGTGTGTATTATATGTGTAGTGTGGTGTGTTGTGCTGCGGTGAGTGTTGTGTATGTTGTGCTGTATGTGTTTTGTGTATGTGTTGTGGTGTGTGTGTGCATGTGTGTGTGTGTGTGTATGTATGTTTGCATTGTGTGTGCTATATGTGTGTTGTGTTGTGTGTGGTGAGTGTTGGATATATTGTGTTGTATGTGTTTTGTGTATGTGTTGTGGTGTGTGTGTTGTGGTGTGTGTGTATGCACTTGTGTGTGTGTGTTTGTGAAGTCTTGAAACTGCAATCAAGTTTCTAGGCTTTTTCAGTGGATGGTTAGGAATTAAAAAGTAGAAATCAAATGGGTAACTCAGACTCGTCCTTTTAATTAAAACTCAAGATGACCCAGTTTTTATTTAATAACTCCAGTCTTACATCATCTGTATCTCTTTTCTCCATTCCAAAATTGGTTTGTTTCCAAGGGTACCAACAGAATACTCAGTTGTTTTATCCTACAAAACATATCTTGAAATTTCAGCATGAACTTTATATCAACAATACTGGAAATAATGTATTATTTATGTATTCCTTCTTTGTCTTTAGAGAATTTTCTACAAGGATTGTATTATCAAATGATGGTGTTGCAAAGTCAGTTGAAATAATTTGTGAGTCATTTTTATATTGGGCTGTTTAATGAGAATTCATTTTTCAAAGTTTCATTTTGTGGCATAGTTACTTAAAATATACACCTTCTAGTCAAAGACACAAAATGAAATCCATTCAGAGCAGTGTAACTCTTGCCTGTTTCCTGATCCATTCTCTTCCTATTCCATAAGTTTACTTTTGACCTAGGTATGATGGTGTATGTTTGTAACCCCAGCACTTGTAAAGCAGAGGTAGAAAAACCATGAGTTGGAGGCTAGCCTGAGTGTCTTAGTTAGGGTTTTACTACTATGAACAGACACCATGATCAACACAAGTCTTATAAAGGACAACATTTAATCGGATTGGCTTACAGGTTCAGAGTTTCAGTCTATTATCAAGGTGGGAGCATGGCAGCATCCAGGCAGGCATGGTGCAGGAGGAGCTAAGAGTTCTACATCTTCATCTGAAGGCTGCTAGTGGAAGACTGACTTCCAGGCTGTTAGGATGAGGGTCTTAAGCCTACACCCACAGTGACATACCTACTCCAACAAGGTCACACCTCCTAATAGAGCCATTCCCTGGGCCCAGCATATACAAACCATCACACTGAACTATACAGGAAAACCATCTTAAGTCTTTTTCTTTTTAAATTTAGTGTTCTATTTTTTAATTTTAATTTTAATTTTATTTTATTATTATTTTTTTTTAGAACATGTTAAAATACACATTGTTTACAACAGGCCAGGGTCACTGGCAGGCAGTCTGGACTGGCAGAGTCTGGACTGAGATAAGAAGAGGGGTGGAGAAGCATACAATATCAGGTGTTGTGATAGCCATAGCAACCACGGTAGAGACAGTGTACTTTTTCTTACTGGAAAAAAAAAAACAACAAAAAACAAAAACCAAGGTTGTTGGGAGGGTTTTAGGGAAGCTAAAACGGCAGTGGTATGGAGGGCAGAGTGAAGACTCCTTCACTCAGTAATCTTTGCAGTCCTGCTGTGTGGAAATAGTGATGGAAGCAAGACTGCCACGTTTTAAGGAAGGTGTGGCTTTATTTTATTTATTTATTTATTTATTTATTTATTTATTTAGAGACAGGGTTTCTCTGTGTAGCCCTGGCTGTCCTGGAACGCACTCTGTAGACCAGGCTGGCCTCAAACTCAGAAATCCACCTGCTTCTGCCTCCCAAGTGCTAGGATTAAAGGCGTGAGCCACCACCGCCTGGCGGAAGGTTTGGTTTTATAATCAGGGTTTTATAACCAGGGTATGTGATTATTACAATACGTCAGTTCTTTGGTTTAATATAAATCATGACCACTCTGACTCAAGGCCCTGCGATGCATCTGGTGAAAGTACTTGCACACAAACCAGTCCCAGTGAACTCCCTTTCATCGGGACTCTGACACACTTTGTGGTGCTGAAAGGATACAGATGTCAGAAGCCATGGTTTTACTCCATCAAATATATGACTGTGACTTTTGAAGCTAATCAGAAGGGATCAAGGAGGAGTTTCCCTTAAAATATAATTAATAGAAAAGTTGATTTGGATCAGGGCCATCAGGAAGCGTTTCAGTTGTCTTTGCTGCTCTGTTTCAGGACATGGCTCTTGACTGGCAATTCACTGAATTCATTCCTTCATTGAGAGGCCAGAGGGAAGGCTGTCCCTGTGGAGGGTACAGGTGACCTAGTGACTGTGTAGGTATCTCAATGAGACTCGCTCACTCAAGGCTATTCTCATACAGTTCAATTTTATGAGCAAGATTAAAACAAACAAAAAATTCAACTTGTTTGGTTTGTAGTTTGGTGGGTCTAAGTTGAACGCTTTAAAATATGGAAACGACATCTCTTACAGAGTTACGTTATTTAGAATGTAAGTCAATGTCAACTCCACACAAAGGACCCAGATCAAACATTATCCAGAAGAGGAAAGGAGTAATTGGCTCCTTTTTCTTCATCTCTGTCTGAGTGACACAGGGCATCTCATATCATCATTTTTTTGGCCTCAGATTAAGGCTCCCCTGGTTATCAGGTCTTTAGACTTGGCCTGGAATTATACCACCATTGTTTGTGGAGTCCAGCTTGTATGAGGCTGACTGGGGGTGTTTTAGTCTCTACAATAGTACCAACTGATGGTAGATAATAAATCTCTCTCATTATATATACATATATATGTATATATATCAACTTGCACACACACATAGAATGCTACATAGCTACTGAATTATACATCTCTATATATCTATATATGTATGTGTGAATGAATGTTTGTTGACTGTCTCTGGAGAGCCACACAGAATTGGCAATTAACTTTTTAAAAACAAGGCCAGCCTGTGTGTTGTTTTTCACAGCCCCAGGAAGGATCCCTGAGGTGAGATAGAAGAGACCTGTCTCCAGTGGTTGGAAGCAGTCTGAGGCGTCATTCATTACAACACTGCTTTCATTTTTGCCTCATGACTTACTAGTTCTGAGAGCAAATAAGCATTTTCTTGGCTACTGAGGTCAAAGAAAGAAAAAAAAAAACCACTGTATTTCATCAGGCTTAAGATCACATGGGCTATAAGATGTACTGGTATTTTGCATATTATCAAGAGGGAAAGTATGCATGCATTAGATGGTGGCATAATACAAAATTAATTTCAACTTCAGAGATGTGAAAAGAAACAGGCACTTTAGGATCACTGGTATTTGTCTGCCCTGCCATGTGCTCTGTTCTTGAGTACTGACAAATATTAACTTAATTTTCTTCTTTTGGGGTTTTTCAAGACAGGGTTTCTCTGTGTAGCCCTGGCTGTTCTGGAACTCACTCTGTAGACCAGACTGGCCTCGAACTCACAGAGATCCACCTACCTGTGCCTCCTAAGTGCTAGGATTAAAGGCATGTACCACCATCACCCACTAAAACCTGTTGATGGGGATTCCTGCTTTTATTTCCCTGATGAGGAGCACAAGCCCCGGGAAAGCTAAACACATCGGTCACTGAGCTGGTAAGTGGAGCAAGCGTCTCAGGTTCTCAGACATCTTTTCTCTTTTGAAACAACAATCACCTTTCGCCTTTGGCAGTGATGGCTTAGAGTTTGGAGAAGTTAGGACCTGTCTTGGGCAGTTATGTGACAGACATCGGTTGTGCCTGCTGCATATGCAGGTTTGCCTGAGGCTGGAGGATTCATCTTGAAGGAGTTTTGCCCCCAGTGTTGCCACGCTGGTGCTGGCTGCTCCCTGAGCTCTTCATTCTTGTCCTTTCTGTGGGGCTGCTTGGGTGTCCTGGCACATGGTGTTTGGCTCCCTCTAAGAGACAGATGGAGTGCGCCATGCCATTTATGGTCTGTCTTTGAAGGACACACATTCTTGCTGGACAAACTTCTGTCCATTCCTGAGACTCCCTAGCCAAGCTGTGACTTGACACATCGTGACACGTCTGCGCCTCTGCAGCAGATGACCTTTCAACATGGGCAAACCCTCTCAGCGTGTAGGTGATCTTTTCTAACTCAGGAGGGGTTGGTCTGGAAGGCCACCAGTGAGAATTCTTGGAAAGAAACTGTGTCTGCAGAGACTGACTGACTATCAGAACTCTCAGCAATACGGAGAGGTTGGAATGTTGCAGGTTTGAAGGGCTTTCCTTGTCCACCTCTCTGTTGGAACCAGCATCTATGACTAATGTAAAACCGTTAGGAATTTATTAACTTAGCAGACTACTAGCTTCCACAGGCCCAAGAGCTAAAACTGTCGTCAGCTAGCTTCTGAGGCCTATAGGAAAGCTTACACCGCCCTGCTGTTACTGCCTCTATGATGTACCCACCGATGTATTTTAAACCTGCTTTGATTTATGACATTCTCTGTTCTGTAAAACTATAAACTGTCACGAAACTACTTCCATTTTTAGAATACAGAGTTTGGGGAAACCCTAGTCTGTGTCCCCAGGCCACGGTCACTCCAAATGGCTCCAGAATAAACTCTCTCTCATTACCTTTATAGAGAGAGCTGTTTGTGCTGACATTGTCATGGTCACTTTTCATAGGCAGCAAACCTTCACATCCACGGTAAGGTGGAGCCTGACCTGCTCTTTTTTTTTTTTTTAATAAAGTATTTATTTATTATATATAAGTGCTCTGTAGCTGTCTTCAGACACACCAGAAGAGAGCGTCAGATCTCATTACAGATGGTTGGGAGCCACCATGTGGTTGCTGGGATTTGAACTCAGGACCTCTGGAAGAGCGGTCAGCGCTCTTACCCCTGAGCCATCTCTCCAGCCCCTGACCTGCTCTTAATTCAGGGTTTGGCCTTGAGATCTACTGAGTATTCATCCACTATGGAGGAGGTAAAGGAAAGGTGGGGCTGGCCTAGACCTGGAGGGGCAAGCCTTTGGACAATATGTAAAAGGCCAAATCAAAGACCCAGGACAGACACAGGCAAGAATCTTTGCCAGAGGGATTCTTCAGGGTTAGTTTTGAAAAATAGGATAAAGGGACATCTGTGTTCAAGGTAGCCAGTCCATCTGCTTTCTTAGAACCCATGAGGCAGGTCCTGCTACCTGAGGGAATTTAGTGGCCTGCTGCTCAGATAAGGCCTCTAATCTCAGCAGGGAGCCAGGCGCCAGGAAAGCCAGAACACAGTTGTACTGCCTGATCAGAACCGCAGACACAGGAAGGAGCTGAGCTCAGTGAGGTTGAAGGCCTAGAGCTTGAAAAAGGGTTCATCAGACCTCAGGCCATTGCCTGAGGCAGCCTGTACCTGGTGGAGGTGGGACCTGGTCCTCTCAGGTGATCTTGATCTGAAGATAACCTGCAGCCCGGAGAACGGAGGGCTCATCCTTAGGCGAGGAGTGTGTACTGGACTACTTTGTCCTCCCTGGTCTGTTTCCTACCTATGTTTTCTGAGCCCTCCCTCTTAAATGTTTGTTCTAGAAAGCTTTTGTTGGCTTTCCAGCACAAGAGACATCATGTAACCTCTGCCTTCCTCAGTTTCCCTTGCAGGTATGTCCAACGTTTTGTCACCATGACATGACATTGTCACCCGCAAACTTTACAGTCTAGAACTGTGTGGTTGAGTTGTGAAAAAGACACTGTAACTGCCACCATCACATTTTATGTGAGTTATGGTGTGCTGCTGGGCCACATTCATATCTGTCCTAGTACACATGCAACTTGTGAGTGACAGGCTGGGTAGTCTGCCAGTAAGTGGAATGTTGTCTCCATAGGTTCGGTGTGATGGTTAAGACTAAGTGACTTACAAAGTTGTATTCAGTGCAAATTAATTCCCTTGCCTTTAGTCCTCCTTAGGCTGCAGATTGAATGGCATTTTAGCAGCTGAAGTGTGTCTGCTCTTTTCCCCGTCTTACAGAAGTAATGTAAATGTGGTCTCTGACTTCTCTAAAAGTTGTTCTAGACCTTACTTACCTTAACCCCTTATCTGACTTCCCAACAATCTATTGAAGTAAATGCTGACATTATTTTTAAATTGCTATGAATATTTAATAACATTGAATATTAATAAGAAGATGTATCCCAGAGTTCCCCATTGCACAGAGGCAAGGAGAGACAGTGTAGTGATGGAGAAAACTAAATATTTTTGAACTTGGCTATCTGCAGGGAGAGTCGCTGGGAAATGTTTGCAGGTGGGTTGATTTGTGCTCTGGGGACCACACTGCTGCAGGCCCTTGAGTTAATAAGGATCTTTTTGAGGGTATATTTAACACTAAATGATTACTGTATAGAAAATAGTTTCCCTTAGTTTCTAGACAGAAGTTTTAATTTATATCTAACATCTCTGAACAGGGATAGTGTGTGTGTGTGTGTGTGTGTGTGTGTACACACGTGCATTGTTTTAACACAAGGTCTGGCTATGCAGGTTGGTCTCTATCTTTTTACTGCATTTTCCTAAGTCAGAGTTTTATTAACCTGTGGGTTTTGACCCCATTGGCCAATCTCTCTCTCCAAAAATATTTACATTATGATTTATAACAGTAGAAAAATTATAATTATGAGGTAGCAATGAGATAATTTTATAGTTGTGTGTGTGTGTGGGGTCACCACAACATGAGGAACTATATGGGTTTTAGCTTCAGGAAGGCTGAGAACCACTGTGTCCGTGGGCTACAGGTGTGTGAGATCATGTCTGGCTCAAAAGTATCTTAAAAGAGACATTTTTTTTTTCAAGACAGAGTTTCACTATGTCACACTAGCTGGCCTGAAACTAGCTGAGGCTCAAACTCACAGAGACCCACCTGTCTCTGACTCCCAAATACTGGCATCATAGACAGGTGTCACCACACCTGAAAATGTTTGTTTTTAATATGCTCTACCATGTCTGTCTCATTCTAAACTACCAGAGCACAAACAGGTGAAGGAAGGATGTGTATATTCTACTGTGACTAACTAGCCGACAAGAAGCAAATAAGGACCAGGGAAGTGGCTCAGCTGGGTAAAGCCCTTGTCGCTAGGAACAAGGAAACCCTGAGGCCTTGGTTGCCAGAACCCTTGGGTCATGCATGTTAAATCCCAGGCACACTGCTGCTTCTTCTTGACGTCTGCCTTAGGTTTGAGTTCAGTGCCTCCTTGGTGCTTTGTCAGCCCCCGGGTACTGCTGCTTCTGTAAGCTCTGTTTAGTAAGAGCTAACGTTCACGGACTGCTTACATAATGCCAAACAGTGAGTCAAGCACCTTGCATAAATTGGGTTTTCAGTACTTTTGTTTATCCCTAATCTTTAGCAGGACGATGTGATTTGTCTCTAGTTCCCACAGCCAAGTAAGTATTCATAGCACCAGGGACAAGCCGAGGAGGGCTGGCTCAGAACCTTCCTCGAAAAGATTAGGGTGACCTGTTTTGTTGTCCAGTTTCAAAATTATGAGCTTCGTTTGGCAGCATTTGTGTTCTGTCTCAGTGTTCCCCACGTATTAGAGTAGTGCTTGGCACTTAGTTCCTTGGCAAGTGTTCATGGGAAAGATGCTAAGAGACCCAGGCTTAGGAGAATACTTTCAGACAAGAGCACATATTCCAAAGATGTGAATGAGTAGATAAGACACTCAACTCTTAGCACATAGTAATTGCATAATAGATCCTGGGTATCAAAACCATTATTGAGCCGGGCGGTGGTGGTGCACGCCTTTAATCCCAGCGCTTGGGAGGCAGAGGCAGGTGGATTTCTGAGTTCGAGGCCAGCCTGGTCTACAGAGCGAGTTCCAGGACAGCCAGGACTACACAGAGAAACCCTGTCTCGAAAAACCAAAAATAAATAAATAAATAAATAAATATAAATAAAAATAAAATCATTATTGAGGGCTGGCAAGATGGCTAAGTGGATAAGGGTGATTGCCACTGAATCCGACGACTTGAATTCTATCTCTAGAACCCACATGGAGGAAGGAGAGAACTGACTCTTGCAAGCTGTCCCCTGATCTACAAATGCACGCTGAAACACACACATGATCCCATAAATAAATAATTAGATAATTTAAAAATCACTGTTGAGGGTCTGAGTGTATAGCTCAGCCATTACGGTGCTGGCCTAGCATTCATGAAGCCCTGGGTTAGATCCCCTGTATCACAGAACACAGGCTTGGTGGTACTGCTAGCAACTCTAGAAATCAAGACATGCAGGCAGGAGGATGAGTTCAAGGCCATCCTTGACTTCCAGAGTGAATTCAAAGCCAATCTGAGATACAGGAAGCCCCATTCCCCCCCAAAATAAATGAAAACAAAACCAAAAGCAACAAAAACTTACTGCTGAAAATAAAAGTATATTCATTTATATGCATGGGTCTTCATAAAGAAGCAACAAACACCTTAGTTGTTGTTTGCAAAGTGTCACCTATTTTCATGATGTTAGAAGGAGGTCAATTAGCATTTTAAAATTTCTATGTAGTATTTTGAATGTGTAAAAGTGAAATGCTACTTTTGATAACATTTTCCTTTGAACTTTGAGCTGAGTTTACTCGGAATGGGAATACAGTTAAGTAGAAGAGTTGGGTAACACAAGTTGGAGTTAAGCAATCTGCAATAGGACACTGTGAGAGATCGTACCAGGAATGATTTTGAGCAGCTAGGTCAAGTAAATTATTGTTATTACTATTGTTGTTACAGTTGCTGTCTTCCCACTGTGCTAGCGTCAGCTGCATGCACATCTTGCTACCTCTCCCTAGGGACAGCACTCTGCATTTATGTGGGGGCTGTCTCACCTCTCTTGCAACTGAGCCTAGGTGTGATGGTGACAAAATTCTCCTAAAAAAGATCAAGGTGGAAGTGTCATGACTTATTTCTGGAAAAATAAAAGGAGAGGAGTTGACCTCCTTCCCTTTCCTTCTTCCTGTGGCCTAGACTGTACATAATCTCTGGGAGCTACTTGGACAGTGATGTAACTGGCCCTGGAGGCCACTAATAGCACAGCGATGGAGAGGGGACTAAATTCCTAAGCCCATGGAACCTTCTGTTCCACTTTCCAGCTTTCTCCTAATTCTCCCTTCCCCTTTCAAATGTAAGGCAATTTGGGCTAGGATACATAGTTGGGACTAAAACAAACTGCGCATGTGCTTACTAGCGCGTGTTTCCAGCAAATAGTTAATGTTTCTGAGCCTCGCTTTTATTAACTTATTTAAAATTGTTTTTCGTTGTTTTTTTTTTTTTTTTTTTTTTTGTCTGTGTGTCTTAGAATTTCTGTTGCCATGTGACTAAAGCAGCTTGGGCAGGGAAGGGTTTATTTCAGTCCTTATCAAGACCGTTTAGCTTCCTGCCTCCAGTTCCTGCCCTGACTTCCCTTCAGGATGGACGACAACTGGACGCTGAAAAAAACCCTTTCCTAAGCAAGTTGCTTTTGGTCCTGGTATTTATCACAGCCATGCAAACCCGAGAAAGTCCAACGATGAAAGGACAAATAACACTGGATGCAAACCCAAGACCCAGCACAATGACGAAAGGCCCAGTAACACACAGGATAAAGTAAAGTCTGAAGCTCTACTTACTTCTGTTCTATGCAGAGCACAAGGGGGGTTCCAAACCTACCAAAACTGTCTGTACAACTAACTCTTCAGCCTTGCCGACCTGAAAGCCCAGGTGGATGGTGTTGGCATGTTGCCATGGTGACGCCCATTTGGCTTCTTGAATCCATATGCCTTTGTGAGCCCGTGCATTTTTCTCTTACCTGATGCTAACTCTAGGAGTTTCTAGATCACCTTACCGCTTTTCACAGGGCACAGGTGTTCCAGGAATAAACTCATGGGCCAGATTTCAATCCATAGGTGTGGTGGTTATTCTAGCATCAATTTGATTGGATCAAAAGCGCCCGGGCACATCTGTTCCGGTGTTTCCAGAATGATGGACTGAGGAGAGAAGACCTCTGAATGCAGGTGGTTCTAATTTCAGGGTTGGGGTCCCAGACTGAATGAAAAGGAGGGGAGACGAAAGGAGAACTCGGGCTAAGAGTTTCCATTCCCCTTTCTCTGCACAGTTGTGAGCCAGCTGCCCTATGCGCCTGCCATCACAGCCTCAAGTCACTCCTAGCTCCTAGTCCCAAACCACTTGCTGCAGCTCACCGCCTCATCTTCGCGCCCCCAATACATGGAGAGATGCCTCTAGTTCTAGTGATCTCTTCTTATCCTATTGTCTAAAGTCATTTTGGTTTGTTTGTCATGTTTCGGCTGGACCTCAGAGGATTTTTTTGTTTTTGTGTTTTTTTGTTTTGTTTTGTTTTTTGTTTTTTAGCATCTCGGTACATGTAGGTTAGCATTGTCCCTGAGATTTCAATAGGATATTTTCAACATATTTCTGTTCCTGTAGGCATTTTCTTTAGAAAATACACCATTCAATGTTTCCTTAACAGTCATAGCAGTACATCAGCAGTCTGTATTCCTAAAACCAAATCATTGTAATTTCCCTTCCTGCTCATTCAGAGAGAGGGCATTGTAATGACGTTGTTTACCCTCTGATACTGTCTGGGCCAATTATTTGCCTGATTATAATCTAGCTGTCCAAACGGCCTAACTAGCCAGCTGTGTGGCGCTTTGTTGGTGGGCCTTTGTGACTGAGACGTTAATATTTCTCAAAATGATTATTTTTAGGTGAGGATGACAATGTGACTAAAACTATACAGTAGCTGCCCGACAAAGGAAGGCAGCCATCTGCAGGGCAAGCTCTCTCTATTTTGGGAGGATTGTTTTGTTTTTCTCACGTGAATTTAAGCAGAGTAAAGGATCTCAACACTGTGGCCTAACAATTGTCTCAAAGCTCACAACAAAAATGTTGATTTAGGCCAGGGAGGTGGCTCTGTGGTAACCTCACTTGCTGCCAACCCCCACGCCCAAAGAGAATTGACTCTGTAAGTTGCTTCTGGTTTCCACACACAAGTCCTGGTCCTGACATGTATGCAACACATACATAGACATACATACATACATGCATATATACATACACACATATATATATACAAACACACACAGAGTAAGAACTGTTATAATTTTTTTTTTTTTGAGATAGGGTTTCTTTGTGTAGTCCTGGGTGTCCTATGTAGACAAGGCTGGATTTGAACTCATAGGGATTCTGACTCTGTCTCCGGAGTGCTGGGAACAACCACAGCTCCAATTTTTTTTGTTTTTCGAGACAGGGTTTCTCTGTGTAATTCTGGCTGTCCTGGAACTCACTCTGTAGACCAGGCTGGCCTTGAACTCAGAAATCCGCCTGCCTCTGCCTCCCAAGTGCTGGGATTAAAGGCGTGCGCCACCACCGCCTGGCTTTTTTTTTTTTTTTTTTTTGAAATGAGAACTAATTCCTTTTATGAGGTTTCCAGAGGTCTTCACTTCAGGAGCATCTTAGCTGGGTAGTTCTCTTCCAAGCTCTTTCATGAGTTTATAGGTAAGATGTTGGTTGTTGTGGCCCGTACTCTGCCTCAACGCTTTGGGGCTAAGTGCTCTGGTCAAGAGAGAGAGTGGGGCTGCAGGGGCAGGAGACTCGAAGAATGGAGACAAGACAGGGTGTGATCAAGTCTCTTCTCTATTTTCTCAAGTCTCTCTTATTGCGTCTCTCCTATTGAAGGGAATTCTGAGGTATTTATATACACAAGCAGGAGAACACAGGTGAAAACACTTTACCACGTGCACCATACAGCTGAGGTCACTAAACAGCAAAACAAGCTATGTGGGATAAACAATATATTTATCAGAGTGTGCTTCAGCTGCTATAGGCTTTTGACAACCAAGTCTTTCATCAGGGTATATGGTTCCAGATGGCTGCAAAGTTGATCTAGCCGCTTTCTACTAAAGTCGGCTCCCAACAGTTGGTCAGGGCCAAAGTCCTTGGAAGCCTTGACTGGGGTGGGAAGAGTCATTCCCCAAAGTGGCTCACTCACCTTGACTCACAAGTTGGTGCTGGTTGTTAGAGGGTGTCAGATCTTCAGCTTCTGGAATTTTCCATGGGACTGCTTTGCTAGTCCCTTGACTATGGTACATGATTTCTTCAAAGTGATTCAAGATGCAACCAAAACATGGTGGGAATGTTTGTTGAGGATGTAGCCTTGAAAGCCACATTTTCATTTCTGATGCTTTCTATGTGGTACTAACACCAACCCTGATGTACCACTATAGTGGACTCTGTGAGTACAGACTTGTGGATTAGGAGATAAGACTCACTAGGGAGCCATTTGCTGGCTGGCTACCCTGCTAAATAGTACTGGCTGTTTTTCTTACAAGCCTTTTAACTGTGGAGTCATCCAGAGCACATGTATCTAGCTAGGACAAAATGTTATTTTGTTTATTGACATTCTTAAGTTTTGCTGTCAACATGGATCTGCAGGGATGGTGTCGAGTGGCTTTTCTGTGCTAGAGGGACCTTTAGAAGAAGTAATTACAAGTAAGGCCAAGGGAGGCCCATTGGGAGACTTATGGTGACGGGTTGAGACCTTCTGTTCTTTTCACGTAAAACCTTAGTAACTCAGGGTTACCATGACCCAGCTTTCTGGGAAGGTTTCAACAGACATTTCCTTTCCATGATTCCACAAAAGGGCACTGGACTCACCCATGCTCACAGTCCAGGGTATTAGGAACAATCACCTATCGGCACTGCCCTGTAGTCCTCTTCTGGTACAATGTCACCTAGCCAGGTCCACAGCCTCTGCTCTCTTCATGAGTCCCCATCATGAGAATTCTACAGTCTTCACCAGAAGAAACTGGGCCAGGACAGCTGACATGCATGTAGGCCAGTGGTCCTTTCTGTAGCCCCATGTTCTTCATTGCTAAGGTTCTGAGCAACACCAGTGCTTAGCCCATAGAAGCTCTTTCCTTTGGACCCTCCATTTCCAGCTTTGATAGCTGTCTGCCCAAGAACCCCACGGAGAAGCAATGTCGGAGGCATACTTCAGTCTAAAGCCGTAATCCCAGAAAAAATATGCCTCTGAAGGAGACACAGAGCGATTGCTTAGGAAATGGACTCTCCCCCTCTGTCTTCCAGACGAGAGTGCAAAAAAGCAATGTGATATACTGTCTTGGTTACTTTAAAATTGCTGTCAGAAAGCACATGAGCAAAGCAATTTATAAAAGGAAGAGTTTAATTTGGCTTATGGTTTCGGAAGGTTAGAATCTGACTGCAGATCAAAGGCACGCCAGAAGGAAGAGCTGAGAGTTCACATCTTGATCCTTAAGTGGGGGACAGGGAGAGAGAGAACTGGGAATGGCAAGTCTTTTCAATCCTCAAAGCCCTCCCCTGGTAACACACTTCCTCCAACAAGGCCACACTCCCTGATCTTTTCCTAATAGTTTTACCAACCAGGGAGCAAGTATTCACACATTTGAGCCTCTGGGGGTCATTCTCATTCAAACCACCACAAAGGCTAGAACAAAAAACACTCTCCCTATCACCAAAATAAACGCTCCACTATGACCACCACCACCAACAAAAATTCAAACCAGACACAAACCCAAAAGGTCTTCAAAGCTGGACATAGTACACACTTCTAGTACCTAGCTCGATCAAGTGGGAGAGCTGAAGTTTTAGGCCAGTTTGGGCTATGTAGCAAGACCCTATGTTTTAGAAAAAATGAAATTGGTTTAAAATATTTGGTAGACTATTTTATCTATAGTACAAAACACCCCAAGTTACCTCCTTTCTTCCCTCCCCCCCATTTTCTTCCCTCCTTCCTTCCAATAGATTTTATTTTTATTGATAATATTTTATTTATTTATTTATTTATTTATTTATTTATTTATTTTGGTTTTTCGAGACAGGGTTTCTCTGTGTAGCCCTGGCTGTCCTGGAACTCACTCTGTAGACCAGGCTGGCCTCGAACTCAGAAATCCGCCTGCCTCTGCCTCCCAAGCGCTGGGATTAAAGGCGTGCGCCACCACCGCCTGGCTTATTGATAATATTTTAATATAGTGTATTCTGATCACAATTTCTCTTCTCTCATCTCCTCTCAGATCTTCCCCACCTCCTCATCTTTCCAATTCCATGCCTTTTCCCCCTATCTCTCTTTAGAAAACAAATAGGCAAATAAAAACAAACTTGAATAAAAACAAACAAACAAAAACAATGAAAATGTGTGAGAAACACACATGTGCATATGTGGGCCCCACCTCTCAAAACACATAAAAATGCAAAATATCAGAAACAAAAGACCAGTAAGGTTTAAAAAAAAAAAAAAAAAGCCCAGCTCAAATAAAACAAAACACAACACAACACAACAAAACAAAACAAAACAAAACACAAAAACTCTCCAAAAATACCCTTGAGTTTGGTTTGTGTTGGCCATCTACTAAGACATGAGTCTCTGCTCTCTAGTGTGGTTTGTGTACCCAGTGAGACTCCACCCTGAGTGGCTGACAGCTGCAGATGGTTTGGAGCACCTGTCCACTTTCTCCTATCAGTGCAAGGACACCATCTGGGTTGGGCTGTGCAGTCTTTTGCATGCTGCCATGGTCGCTGTGAGCTCATATGTGTGTTGGTCCTGTTGTGTCTGGAAGACACTGTTTTCCTGGTGTCCTCCATCCCCATTGGCTCTTACAGGCTCTCTGCCTTCTCTTCCACAGAGTTCCCAGAGTCCCAAGGAGAGGGGTTTTAGGAAGACTTTGTATTTAGTACTGAACGTTCTCTCTCTCTCTCTCTCTCTCTCTCTCTCTCTCTCTCTCTCTCTCTCTCTCCCTCCCTCCCTCCACATTGTTCAGTTGTGGGTCTCTGTATTAGTTCCCGTTTATTTCGGGAAGACATTTCCCTGATGATGACTGAGCAAGACACTACCTACGGGTGTAGTAGAATCTAATAGATATCACCATCATCATTATTATTTAGCATGGTTTTAGGTTCATAGAAAGATTGAGCAAAAAGACACAGAGACCCCTCCTGTATCCCCCACCCTCACACACAGGTACCCTCCCCCATCATGAACTTGATGAGCTTCCATTGACAGATCGTCATCACGTGGTGTGTATAGTTCATGTAGCTTTACTTTTGATGACTTAAGTCCTGTGAACGTATGCCACACTCTATTACGATATTATACAGAGATGCTTCATCAGGCGGCCTGAACTGTTGGGCCTAAGCTGGCCCACGTTGGGTGGCCAAAAAATGTTGGGAACCACACTAGTCCCTGTTTGGGCGCCAAAAAATGTCGCGGCCCTAGCAAAATGTTGAGGCCCGGGCTGCCCTGAGTTTGGGGGCCACTGTATCCCGGTCCAAGCTGCTGCTCAGGTCCGAGGGTCGGGGTTCAGCAAGAGAGAGGGTGAGGGCAGACTCGAAGAATGGAGACCAGACAGAGTATGATTCAATCCCGTTTATTCTTCAGTCTCTCTTCCTGGTCTAAGTCCCAAGTCTTGAGTTCCTAGTTTCTAGTTCCTAGTGCCTCCAAGTTCCAAGTTACTTCTTCCAAGTTCTCTTCCAAGTGCCTGCTACCTGTCTTCTCTCTGCTGTGTCTGGTCCTCTCCTCTGTGTCTCCCTAATGTCTGATTCTCTGATCTGTTCTGTCTCTGCCTTTTATATGTCTCACTTCTAAGCCATGCCTCTAAGTCACACCTTTAATCATGCCCTTAGGTCTTGTCTCTAAATCTGATCTCTACACTTCTAAGTCACACTCTTAAATTACACACCTTTAATCTCACACACCTTTAATCTCATACACCCAAGGTATCTAAACCAAGATTATCGGAGTGTGCTCAGCTGTTGTAGGCGATTGTAATCCAAGTCTCATGTCAGGGTATATGGCTCAAGATGGCTGCAAAGCTGATAGCCGCTTTCTGCTAAAAGTCGGCCCCCAACACCAGGGCTTGCTTACTCATTTTTTCATCCCCACGAAGTCCTGACACTGCTGATTTTATTATTTTTCACTCTCCATAGTTTGGGTTTTTTCGTGGATCATGTCGTTGGGGTCATGCAACCCGTAGCCTTTGGATTGGCTTGTTGTACTTAATCTTGTTCATTTACGTCTCTTCCATGTCTTTCTGCCTCTTAGTAGCTCATCTCTCTCTGGTGATGAATCCTACTGCTCTTCTGGATGGTCCATAGTTTATTCATCCATTGACTGAAAGTCCTATGTGTTGCTTCCAAATGTTGACAGTCATGAATCAACATGCTGTACATATCTATTGTAGGTTTTTGTCTATTATATCTAGTTGACACATGGCATTAGACAAAATCAACCTGTTCTAATTTTCCTGCCTGCTGGATCTGACATTCTGTTGTGGTCTCCATTTATAACATTAAATTAATATACAAAAAAAAAAAAAACTTTAGTCCACACAGGTGCACATCATATTATATAGTCCAGGTTGGCCACGAGCATGTGACAATCCTATCCCAGGCTTCTGAAGTTTCAAAATCAGCTTTTGATGCTCATATGTTAGTTCTATAATATGGCAGGTCACTGTGTAGTCTTAGGTAACCTACCTCCTTTATCATCACGTAATGCTGTCCCTGGTAACTTCCTGTGGTATCTACTCTTTCTTCAATCGTTAACTTTGATTTTTTAAAAAAATATTTTTTTTAAAGATTTTATTTTGTAAAAAGTTATGTGTATTGTGGTTATAGATATATGAATGTGAGTTCAGGTACCCCCAGAGGCCTCAAGACAGTGTTGGGTTCTCTGGAGCTAGAGTGACAGGCTGGTTTGAGCTTCCTGGTATAGATGCTGGAACTCCTTTGGGAAGAGGCATTTTCATGAGTGGTGTTTGGTATAGGAGGGTATAGCATATATATGTGTGTGTGTGTGTGTGTGTCTTGGTAGGTGGTCTTGGGTTGTTTAAGAAAGTAGGCTGAGTAAGCCATGAAGAGTGTGGTGGTTTGAATATGCTTGGCTCAGGGAGTGGCACTATTAGGAGGTGTGGCCTTGTTGGAGTAGGTGTGGCCTTGTTGGAGGAGATATATTACTGTGGGGGTGGACTTTGAGACCCTCCTTCTAACAATTTTCTCCTAGCAAAATGGTGGAAGGCATTTTCTCCTAGCAGCCTTCAGATGAAGATGTAGAACTCTTAGCTCTTCCTCTATCATGCCTGACAGGATGCCTCCATGCTCCTGCCTTGATGATAATGGACTGAATATCTGAACTTGTAAGCCAGCCCCAGTTACATGTTCTTCTTATAAGAGTTTTCTTACTCATGGTGTCTGTTCACAGAAGTAAACCCCTAACTGACAGAATAAGCCAGTAATCCCTCCAAGGCCCCTATTTCAGTTCCTGTCTCCAGGTTCCTGTCTTGACTTCTTTTCCTTAAGGATTGTAAGCTATAAGGTAAAAACAAGACACCCCCCCTTCCCCCCCCCCCCCCCCCCCCCCCGCTTCCCTCCAACTTGCTTTTGGTCGTGGTGTTTTATCACAGCAGTAGGAACCATAACTAAGATACATTCATAACTACTGAGCCATCTCTTCAGTGAAATATTCTTAGAATCTATATGTAGATTTACTTTAAAGGTGGATTTCTCATAGCCAGCATGTAGGTGCTAATTTTTTTTAAACCAGCTTGATGACCTCTGTTTTATCACTAAGGCTCTTGGGTCATTGATTGGCAAAATGATTAATTTTTAAAAGGTGTCTGCATGTGCATATGTGAATGTGAGTGCTAACAGTTCTGGGGGGCTAGAGGTGTTGGAGCCTTCAGGAACTGGTGTTACAGATGGTGGTGCTGGGAATCAAACTCAGGTCCTCAAACTGGGGTACACTTACCCTTAACCATAGAGCCATCTCTGTAGCCCTCAAGGTGATAACTGCCTACAGCTGGATTAGTATGTTGACATTGTTTTTTTGTCCCTATTTTCCTTGAAGCTTTTCTACGTTTTGAGGCGTTAATGTTTTCTATGATTCTTCTCTTTCCCTTAGTTAACACATTTTTGCTTCTCCCACCCTTTTACTAGTTGCTTTAGCGTTTGAATGTCCATTACTAACAAACTCATGTTCATGTACTAGTATCACTCTACTGTCTCCTGGGAAGTACAGGTAGGTCAGAGGTCATCTAAACACTTCCATCCTAGTCCTGCATCCTTGCATTCATCATTTCTTCCACATATGAGGCTACATCGGCGTCTCTCGTTGCACACGGCTACAGAATCAAATGTATTGTGGTTATTATTGTGAGTCAACTCCTATCTGTTAGCTAAATCAAATAAAAATTTATTTACCGTTGTTTATTTTTCGAGGGAATTCTTCTCTTTACATAGATCTGAATTTATAGCTTATAATTCTTCCTCCTCTGCAAACAACTTCACCTTCACTTTTGGAAGACGGGAAGATAGATAGCCTTAGAGAACACAGACTTCTAGGTTGGTGGGACTCTTTTTCCTCAACATTATTTTTCTCTACTCTACTGTGAATGATTTCTGTGGAGAAGAAGCTGGATGGAATCCTTATCCATTTTCCTGTAGGCAAGAGTGTTCCCTTTCTGCTTTTTTTTAGTGTTTTTTTTTTTTTTTTTTTTGCTTTGATTTTCTGGTAGTTTAAATATGACACCAAAGGTAGCTGCGGCTGCTGCTTCTTTTCCTCTTCCTCCTCCCCCTCCTCCTCCCCCTTCTCCTTCCCCTCCTCCCCTCTTCTCTCCCTCCTCCTCCCCCTCCTCTTTCTTTTCCTGCTTCTTTTTCTCCTCTTCTTCCTCCTTCTCCTCTTCTTCTGATTGATGTTCTCTGAGATTCATGGATTTGTGGTTTGCTGTATAACATTAATTTAGAGAAATTTCCAGTTATTTCAAATATTTCTTTGTCTCCCATATTGCTATTATACATAAGTTTGCATTTTCTTTCTTTCTTTTTTGTTTAGTTTCCCCATAATTCTTGTATAGTATTCTAATTTTTTCCAGCTCTTTTTCTCTTTGTTTTTTAGTTTTGGCAGATTTTGTTGCCTTTTGGCTTCCACATACATGTGCGTGCTCGCGCATGAACGTGTGCTCGCGAGCGCACACACACACACACACACACACAGTTGGGGTTTTACAGATTAAGATTAAGATTTGGTCTGACTAGGGTGAATACACGGTAGATACTTGAGGAAATATGTAAGTTTGCTGATGTTGAATAGAATATTGTTGATTATGTTGTTTCTGTATTCTATATCTTTCATGATTTTCTACTAATCTTATCTGCTGTTAAAAGATGTGAAAGAATTCTTTAGTTTTGAAGAAGAACTTTTGATTGTTTTTCTTTTCGATCCTAACTGGAGTAGCTTAGGCTGGCCTGAAGCTCACTGTTCAGCCCAGGCTGGCCTTAAAGTCCTGCTCCATCTGCTTCCTTCTCCCAAATGTCATAATTACAATGAAGACCACCATACCAGGAGAAAGAGGCTTTTTGGCTGAACTACCATCCTGGTAAGATTTTATTTGCTCTATGTCAGAGCAAGTGTTTCTCCTCATGTGGGAATCCTCCATGTTTGACAAAGGCAACAACAAACCAATTAGCGGCTGCTCGCCTGTTAACAATTGGACTTGTTTTCTGGACTCCTGATCTTGAAGGCAACTGACATAGCCTGCTAGTTTTCCCCATACGGGCGAATGTCTTCTGAAATAATCAGTTGTCAGAGGTGAGACCATCTGCTAACCCCTGATGTGCGACATAGATCATTTCTGAGAAGAAATAATCTCAAGTATTAAAAATTCAAGCTGTCCTCTCCCAAGCCTTCAACGAGTGCTGGTGATCCAAATGAGGTCTTTTGACTTTTGCCAGGTTCCCTGCACTTTGAGCATTCTCTGGATCGCCCTCATACGTCACCATGTAAGACTGTTGGTTGCATACCGCGTGGCTATTTTACACGGTAGTGCTAAGTATACGCTGCCTGACGACTTGGATCCAGATATTAAGTTTTCTGGGCCAGAGCCCCAGGGAATGTCTGGTTGGCAGTTTATCTGAACATATCACTGTGGCGGCTACAGCTTTTGTCTCCTAATATCTTTCAGAGTCTTATCTTCGTTTTCTCTGTATCTGTTGTCATTGGCTTGGTTCAAGTTTACCACAGCTTTATTGTTGGGTGAGTTTCACTTTAAAATCAGCTTGCATGCCTCAGTGAGAGAGGATGTACCTAGTCCTACAGTGACTGATGTGTGTGTGTGTGTGTGTTTTGGGGGGGGCTTCCCATTTTCAGAGGAGAAGGGGAGAGGGGAAGGGAGGGGGAGAAGCTTTGAGAGGGGAGGATTGGGAGAAGAGGGGAGCCTGATATTGGGATATAAAGTGAATAAATAAGTACATTTAAAACAGAATGTACAAGATTTTGTATTTGTTCCCCAGATTAAACATTAATTAAATTTAAACATTTAAATAAAACATTGATTAAATTAAATTAAATTAAATTAAAAATTAAATAAATATATCATTTGCCTTGAAAAAAAATCTATATTATTTTTGCATGTTGGCATGTGACATGTCTTATGGTGTACACCACTAGTTTCAAACAATGACAAAATCCTTATTTGTTCACGTTGCTGACTTGGTAGAAAATTGTTTTCTATCTTCTCTGAATCTTTTAATATCTTTGTACTTTCAGTAATCTTTCATAATCACATCATATGCCGGAGAGACTAATAACAGGCAGGCTCTTGCCATCTGCATTGTGTATCTCTGAGGGAAGGGGCGCTAAGTGACGTGAGGTTTCCTTTTGCCACAACATCATCTGGCAACCCACAAGCCGTCAGCCTCCATTTCTAGGTTAATACGTTTTAATTTAATAAGTCTGTGATCATCTTGAGGCTAACTACATTGTGTGGTAGTCAGTGATCTTCTGGATGTCTGTGTTTGAATTAAGTTAGAGTCTGAATGATAATAACTCAAAATAATACAGACATAAATAAGTTAAATTTTATTTTTCTTATGTCAACATAGGGCAACTATGGCTGGAAGGCTCTAAGAGACCCGTGACCTCACCCTGTTAATTGCCAGGGATTGTGGGAGTTGGGGATTCACCTTAGGCAGTCAGGCTTGACAGCAAGTGACATGACTTGCTTGCTGAACCATCTCTTCAGCATCCCCGTCCCATGTTTTACTTTTTAAAAAAGATTTTATTATTTACTTTATGTGTGGGTATTTTGCCTGGAACTAGAGTTACAGACAGTTGTGAGCAGACATGTAGGTCTTGGGAATTGAACCCCGATCCTCTAGAGGGGTGCTCCCAACTGCTAAGCCATCTCTCTAGCGGTCCCTAGTTTCACTTTTAAGGATACACTCTAAAGCACTGGGAGCAGAGCTGTTGGTAGATATTTGTGTACCCTGTCCATAGCAGCACCATTTACAATGGCTGAAAGACGAAGGAATCGTAATCCTCCGTCAATAAACAAATAAAGACAGATGCATTTGATGGAATTTTAGCTAATCTTAAAAAGAAGGAAATTCTGATATTCTCAACATAGATGCACGGGAAGGTATTACACAGTGATATGGCAGTCACCAAAAGTGAAATGGTGCATAACTTCACTTACAGGAGGATCTGGAGGAGTTGGATGCCTAAGGACAAAAGATGGATTGGCTTTGTCCGCACCCGGGAGAAGAAAGGGGAGGGGTTAGTGTTTAATGGTTGTGGTGGTGGTTTGACTATGCAAGTCACAGGAAGCAGCACTATTAGGAGGTGTGTCTTTGTTTGAGTAGGTGTGTCACTGTGGGGGTGGGCTTGGAGAGACCTTCCTCCTAGCTGTCTTCTCCTGTTTGCCTTCTGAACAAGATGCAGAACTCTTAGCTCCTCTAGCACCATGCCTGCCTGGAGGCTGCCATGCTTCCTGCCTTGATGATAATGGACTGAACCTCTGAGCTGTAAGCCAGCCCCAGTTAAATGTCCTTTATAAGACTTGCCTTGGTCATGGTGTCTGTTCACAGCAGTGAAATCCTGAGTAAGACAGTGGTGCAGGTTCAGTAAGGCACGAGGTCATAGAGATGCTTGCTGGCCATCCATGTTCAGCAGCCACTGAGCCAGCCGCACAGTGAGAACTTGTATGTATTTAATATAAATTACAAAAAAATATTTAAATATTTTACAAAAAAAAAAAATTCCAAAAGGTTTTTTTTTCACACATATGCATTTTTATAATCAGACCTTAAAACAGTTGTATTTTGAGGATTGTTTTTGCAAGAACGTTGATCTTATTTTGAAATTCTAGTGTTTTATTTATATTCTGCTTTAAAACTTATGTCAATGCAGAGGGAGTGGGAAGCCCCCTTCACCCAAAGTTCATACCTCAATCTAGAAACGAAATTTCCTGTAATTAGGACATTGCCTGAATTATGGAATGGCGTTTGCATTTACTCTCCTTATTCCACTGATTTGAAACATCAACTATACATTTTTTTCCTATGAACTGACCTAAGGTGTCAAGCTTTGACAACCTGCTTAGCCTAAACTCACAAAGCAATGCATCATTACTCAAACTTGCATTTGGTAAACTTCTCTTCTAGATGGGAAGCCTGGGCTCTTGGCAATGTACTGTGAAGTGATTTAGTTGTCAGCTGGCTCTTTTATTTATTTTGTTGGTTACTTTATTTATTTACATTTCAGATATTGTTCCCCTTCCCGGTCTCCCCTCCACACCCCCCCCATCCCATTCTTCCTCCCCTTTGCCTCTATGAGAGTGCTCCCCCCAACTCCTGCTTCATCTCTCTAACATCCCCCTATGCTGGGACATCAAGCCTCCACAGGACTAAGTGCCTTCCCTCCCATTGATGCAGGTAAGGCAATCCTCTGCTACATATGTGGCTAGAGCCATGTGTACACTTTGGCTGGTGGTTTAGTCCCTGGGAGTTCTGGGGGGTTCAGTTAGTTGACACTGTTGTTCTTCCTATGGGGTTGCAAACCTCTTCAGTTCCTTCAGTCCTTCCCCTAACTCTTCCATTGGGGACCCCATGCTCAGTCCAATGGTTGGCTGCAAGCATCCACCTCTGCATTTTTCAGGCTCTGGCAGAGCCTCTCAGGAGACAGCTATACCAGGGTCCTGTCAGCAAGCACTTCTTGGCATCAGCAAGAGTGCCAGGGTTTGGTGTCTACAGATGAGATGGATCCCTAGGTGGGGCGGCCTCTGGAGGACCTTTCCTTCAGTCTTTGCTCCATTTTTTGTTCCTGCCTTTCTTTTAGACAGGAACAATTCTGGGTTAAAAATTTTGAGATGGGTGGGTGGCCCCATCCCTCAACGACTATGTGTCTGTCTACTGGAGGTGGCTTTTATGGGTTCTAGCTACCCTTTGTTGGATATTTTGGCTAATGTCATCCCAGTTGGGTCCTGGGAACATCTCGCTTCCTTGGCATCTGGGACTTTATAATGGCTCCCCCCAAGTTTCTATCCCTTACTGCTATATATTTCTATTCAATTTCCTGACCCTCTGGATTTTTCTCCTTCTTCCCATATCTAATCCTGCTCCCCTTTTCCTTCTCTCCCTCCCTCTATCTCCTGTGATTATTTTGTTCCCCCTTCTAAGTAGAATTGAAGCACCCACACTTTGGTGTTCCTTCTTGTTAAGCTTTATATGGTCTGTGAATTGTATCCTGGGTATTCTGAGCTTTTGGGCTAATATACACTTATCAGTGAGTACATACCACATGTGTCCCTTAGTGTCTGGGTTATCTCACTCAGGATGATATTTTATAGTTCCATCCATTTGCCTGCAAATTCTATAAAGTCATTGTTTTTAATAGCTGAGTAGTACTCCATTGTGTAAATGTACCACATTTTCTGTATCCATTCTTTTGTTGAGGGACATCTGGGTTCCTTCTAGCTTTTGGTTATTATAAATAAGGCTGCTATGAACATAGTAAAACATGTGTCCTTGTTATATGTTGGAGCATCTTTTGATTTGATAGTATACATAAGCAATCCCAAAAATTCTACCACAGAACTCCTACAGCTGATAAGTAACTTCAGCAAAATGGCGGATATAAAATTATCTCAAACAAATCAGTAGCCTTCCTCTACACCAAGGATGGGCTGAGAAAGAAATTAGGGAAACAACACCCTTCACAATAGTCACAAATAATGTAAAGTATCTTGGTGTGACTCTAACCAAGCAAGTGAAAGATCTGTATGACAAGAACTTCAAGTCTCTGAAGAAAAAAATTGAAGAAGACCTCAGAAGATGGAAAGATCTCCCATGCTTATGGATTGGCAGGATTAATATAGTAAAAATGGACATCTTACCAAAAGCAATCTATAGATTCAATGCTATCCCCATCAAAATTCCAACTCAATTCCTCACAGAGATAGAAAGAGCAATTATCAAATTCATCTGGAATAACAAAATACCCAGGATAGCGAAAACTATTCTCAACAATAAGAACTTCTGGGGGAATCATCATCTCTGACCTAAAGCTGTACTACAGAGCTATAGTGATAAAAAACTGCATGGTATTGGTACAGGGACAGGCAGGAAGATCAATGGAATAGAATTGAAGACCCAGAAATAAACCCACACATCTATGGTCACTTGATTTTTGACAAAGTTAAAACCATCCAGTGGAAAAATGATAGCATTTTCAATAAATGGTGCTGGTCCAACTGGTAGTTTGCATGTAGAAGAATGCAAATTGATCTGTTTTTGTCTCTTTGTACAAAGCTCAAGTCCAAGTGGATCAAGGACCTCCGCATAAAACCAGATACACTGAAACTAATAGAAGAGAAAGCGGGGAAGAGCCTTGAACACATAGGCAGAGGGGGAATTTTCCACTAATGGTTTATGCTCTAAGATCAAGAATTGACAAATGAGACCTCATAAAATTCCAAAGCTTCTGTAATGCAAAGAACACTGTCAATAGGACAAAACGGCAACCTACAGATTGGGAAAAGATCTTTAACAATCCTACATCTGATAGAGGGGTAATATCCAAAATATACAAAGAATTCAAGAAATTAGACTCAAGAGAACCGAATAACCGTATTAAAAATGGGGTACAAAGCTAAACAAAGAATTCTCAACTGAGGAATCTCGAATGGCTGAGAAGCACCTAAAGAAATGTTCAACATCCTTAGTCATAGGGAAATGCAAATCAAAATGACCCTGAGATTCCACCTCACACCCATCAGAATGACTAAAATAAAAAACTCAGGCAATAGTAGATGCTGGTGAGGATGTGGAGAAAGGGACACTCTTCCATTGCTGGTGGAATTGCAAATTGGTATAACCACTCTGTAAACCAATCTGGTAGTTCCTGAGAAAATTAGAAATAGTTCTACCTGAAGACCCAACTATACCAGTCCTGAGACTATACCCCAAAGATGCTCCAACATATAACAGTTTACTCTTTTAAAAATCAATGAATGTACTTATTTTGAGGTATTTATTATATCATCAGGTGGCTTTGTGTTGTTATGCAAATATAACACACCATGCTTGCACAAACTAGATGATAAGGCTTCTTGCACCCAGGCTGCAAACCTTTATAGGACACTACTGAGTTGAATCCTTCAGGCCATTGTAACACGAAGGTAAGTAAGTGCTTGTGCTTCTTGACATAGAAAAGAGTACCGTAAAAATAGTGTGAATGGGAAGGAACAGCTACACTGTGATCTCAAGGGCCCGCCATCACAAGCGTGACTGGCCACTGGCCATAACAACACACTGCAGGGCATGAATGCTGTTTAGGCTTCCTGAGTCACATTAGGCCTGTTGGAGATTTGGTGTTTGTTTTTCTTAAACGTCTGCACACAAAAGTAGAAGCCTCACTTAGTGCCGTGGTGTTATATGCATAGGTGTGTGTATGAGCTGTGATAGTCTTTGCAGTTGGAATTGGCCTAGAAGTTGCGATTTGCTGACCCTCTTAGACCTCAGGGCCTTTCTGCTGGTCACTGAGCTGAGTCGACTGAGTTGGTTCCCAGGTAGATGTGGACGGCTGGTGAAGGTCAGCTTTAAGGAGCTCATCACCTCAGTCTACATCCAGGTAAGCTGAGTAGAGCCTGTTCAGGTGTTTTCAGGAACGCTGACAAGTTAGATTTAGAAGCAAATGAACCCAGAAGAAACAGAATGAATGAATCCTGGGCAAGGAACAGAGAAAGGCCTTCCCCTTTAGAATGGCTATAGTTCTAACCTCCGAAGAAACACAAAAACAAGCAATTTTTTTTCCTTTTGTGGAAATTTATGTGTCTCTTATAACCAGAAAAAAAAAAAAATGGAATTTCTGTTGTCTGCTATAAACATGTCTTCTTTGGAAGACCAGCCAGCAGCACCTAGAAAAGCTGAGTCCAAGACACCAAGGGCTCAGGAATCCTATTCTCAAGGCCTTTCCTCAGAGGAGCTCTTGGGGGAGATTGTTCACTGTGTCGCCTAGTCTCCCTGGCAGACCTGTTATGCTGCTCAAACCCAGTCCTGCTAAACCCACCCACCAGGGTGACCTCAAGCACATGACTGGTTCTCAGTGCCTGTTTTCATCCTCCATGGTCTGGGGACAGCTATTTAATCATTACAGAGTTTTGTGGGGTTAAATAAATTTATATATATATATATATATATATATATATATATATATATATATATATAGTGATCAATTGTATGTTTCTGTGACTGTGTTAACTCTGTTATGGCAACTCTTTTAGTGAAAGACAGAATCACTTTAGACTTCTCTCAGGAAAGGGCATATGATGAATTGTGGTATGGTGACAGTGTGGCGTCCTAGATAGATCAGAAGGGTAAGTGACCCAGAGCTACATCTATCAGCAGGCAGGAACTGGATAAACAGTGTAGAGAGAGAAACACATGTAATATGAACCTATGCTTACAATACAAGCCGAATGGAACTGCTGGCTCAGAGATACACAGACAGCAAATACAAAGAGAATTCGAGGAATGGGCCGGGGGTGGGGGGTGGGAGGGGGGCTCAGGATATAGCAGGTAGGGAGATGGAATTGGGGGAAAAAAAGCTTCAGAACCTTTAGAAAGATCTTATACCTAATAAAAATGACCAAGCAGGTTGGCACTGTTCTACATAGCAAATTTCAGGCCAGGACGGCACAGCGAGCCTCTGTCTCAAAAACAAAAATAAAAACCAAACTTAATACATTGGGTGGAAGTTCATGGACGATTGGGGGGTTGGGGGGTGATTCAGCCATTAAAGAGCTCTTCCAGAGGGTCTGGGTTAGAGCCCCAGCATCCACATGTAGACTCCAACTACCTGTAACTCCAGTTCCAGGGGACCCAATGTCCTCTTCTGGCTTCTCAGGTCCCAGGCAAAACCATCCCACACATGTAAAACAGTATGCAATAAAGAATACGTGACTATAACCGAGGTCATTGGCAGTTTGATTTACTTTCCCCAAGTTCCGATTAGTCTTGAACACAGAGCTTTAGGAATGGTTGAATCTGTGGACTGCTTTCATTCCAAAAGTCACAGCAAGCCTAGCCAGCTTCTTTGGCAACAGCAGGTACACTGCCTTCTGGATATCTTCTTGGGTGAGGGTGCAGCGTTTCCTGAAGTGCATCCACTGACAGGCTTCCGTAGCAATGCGTTCGAAGATGTCGTTGATCAGGATGTTCATGATGTCCACAGTATGAGATGATATACCTCTCCTGGGGACAACTTCCTTCAGGACCCTGTTTATGTAAAGGGAGTAATTTCCATGGCCAAGATTGATGCTAGAGCAGCGTGAGTACCTTCTATAGAACGGTTTTAGATGTCTTCTGATGTAGCGGTATCTTTTGAAGATGGGCTTGGCCATTATAGATGTTGTTTCTCCTTGTCCTTTAGGGATGGAGGGAAGGGCCAGAGGATGGGGGTTGGCCGTCCTACTTGTAGTGACGTGTCACAGTCATGTTGCCAAAGCTTCTCTCTGATTGGTACTTACTT